>NC_052944.1:113033304-113201046 GCF_013358895.1 Oreochromis aureus | reverse complement strand
TCTTATCTTAATAACCTTGTAGTACCATATCACCCTATTAGAGCACTTCGCTCTCGCTCTGCAGGCTTACTTGCTGTTCCTAGAGTATCTAAAAGTAGAATGGGAGGCAGAGCCTTCAGTTTTCAGGCCCCTCTTCTGTGGAATCAGCTTCCAGTTTGGATTCAGGAGACAGACACTATCTCTACTTTCAAGATTAGGCTTAAAACTTTCCTTTTTGCTAAAGCATATAGTTAGGGCTGGACCAGGTGACCCTGAATCCTCCCTTAGTTATGCTGCAATAGACGTAGGCTGCCGGGGATTCCCATGATGCATTGAGCTTTTCCTTTCCAGTCACCTTTCTCACTCACTATGTGTTAATAGACCTCTCTGCATCGAATCATATGTGTTATTAATCTCTGTCTCTCTTCCACAGCATGTCTTTATCCTGTTTTCCTTCTTTCACACCAACCGGTCGCAGCAGATGGCCCCGCCCCTCCCTGAGCCTGGTTCTGTCGGAGGTTTCTTCCTGTTAAAAGGGAGTTTTTCCTTCCCACTGTCGCCAAAGTGCTTGCTCATAGGGGGTCATATGATTGTTGGGTTTTTCTCTGTACCTATGAAGCGCCTTGAGGCGACTTTTGTTGTGATTTGGCGCTATATAAATAAAATTGAAATTGAAATTAAAATTGAAATATTTTAACCTGATTCATTGTTTCCACCTTAACAGTTCATTCCTCAAATCAAACAGGATATTTGACCCTCAAAAAATGTACCAACAAATAATTTTGCAATAAAATATTTATTTTTCAGCTTTTCCAAGTGAAATCAAACAAGTGTGTTTAACAGTGAAACCAGAGTGGAAGCTGCTCTTATAGAGTCCAACCCAGGCTAAAAGTAAGTTGAGCAGAGCAGCATCATCAAAGTGTCGGCTCTCTGAACACGGTGCAAGATCGCCATCTGCAGGACGCTGGAACATCATCATTGCATTATACAGTTTCTTCTCTAACTGGATGCAGCTGTGAACAAGAACAGCTGTGGAACCAGGGTCCTGAGTGTCATCTATTGATGAATGCAGGTCAGTGTGTTGCTGGTGGAGGTGATGAATCACAGTGTCTATCTGACGTTGGAGTCACGGCTTTTCTTCAGCTGCTCTGCTCTTCAATGAATTACTGAGCCTTTTTTCCCTGGTGCAAGTCCCTACTACTAGATTTACTGGCCTGCGCAGATTTGCGTAAATTCCCCCCGACCTTAACACCTCTTGGCACCCCGCTGAGATTTTCACAGGTCGTCAGCTCCATTGTTCTCCTGCTTTTGTTGTGCAAACACACCTCCCCAACCCCTAACCATGAGAGATTCAAGTTTTTCCTTCCCTGCAAGGCTGCTTTCCTTCCTTACCTGCCTGCATGCCTGTCCATAAACATATATACACAGAGTTGTACATATATTTATATATTTATATAGCCACACCTTATATAATATGCATAAAGTCTAGTTATACACACAGACACATATATATCATATATACACACACACACACACACACAGATATATATATATATGTGTCTGTGTGTATAACTATGTATGTGTGTGTATAACTATGTATATATATATATATATATATATATATATATATAATATGTATATATGTATATATATATAAAATGTTTGTATAGTGCACTTTCTATACCTTGCTCTGTCCACTTTTTGCAATGACAATGCAGATTTTCCACTTGTGGGACAAATAAATGCAGAGATTGCTGTGTGTGTGTGTGTGTGTGTGTGTGTGTGTGTGTGTGTGTGTGTGTGTGTGTGTGTGTGTGTGTGTGTGTGTGTGTGTGCAACATTGGCATTTGTTTACTCAGATCCAAGGCAGGCCAAACCTCTGTGTTACAACCTACATACAAAAGACACACATTCACAATATATGGGTACACAAGTCTGTTTTATTTCAAAGCGTTTCAAACTTTACAGGGTTTGCAGACCCAGTGTCCATCATCCCTGCATTTGGCACAGGTGAATTTCTTACATGTTGCACAGGTAAATCTGCTGCGATTCCTGTTGCAGCTCTCTTGCACCTGGCACTGTGTTGTCTTTACAGTCCCTGGCACAGCAGCTGCAGCAGCCTGCCTCTGTGCTAAGATTTCCTTGTGCTGCATGAATCGGCAACGAAGTTGCTGAGCTAGAAGACGCAGAAACAATCTTCTTTTGCCTGTCCACCCTGTACATGCCTTGTACAAAATGTAGGCATTCACTGGCGCCAGGTCCAGCATATTGTGAAAACCGCTACTGGCCACCTGCGTGTTGCTGATCTTACAGAATACATCCGTGCCATTTGGTCCAACACGTCTACACCACACTGTAAAAGCACTGAAGTGGAGAATACCTCTCGCTTTGCAGTATCTTTTGCAAGTTGAGGAAGTTCACGCCGGACTTTATTCACCGTGCCCAGTAATGTTGTTTTGCGCTGCAGCAGTCTGTGCGACAGTGACAGTGAAGTAAAGAAATTGTCCGTTGTGACATTTCTCCCATCATCCAAAAACGGCTCCATCAGTTTCATGACCACGTTCTCTGCCAGCCTCTCTCCCTTCTGACGACTGGGGTCCTTTCCCAAGTAAGGAGATGCACTGCAGACATATTTGGTGTCCAAATCTGTGGCCATCCAGAACTTGATCCCAAATTTGTCTGGCTTGGTTGCAATATACTGGGTGAATGGACAACGAACCTTGGTAGGGAACAGCTGTTCATCTATGGTCATGTGTTCCCCTGGAGTGAAACTCTTAGCACAGTTCTCGTTGAAGCGTGTCCAGATGTCGGAGATCGCTGCAAATTTGTCTGTTTTCACCCGTTCTGCCCGCGTGTCCCTGTCATCAAATCGAAGGTGTTGCATAATTGAAATGAATCTATCTCGGGCATTGTCTCTTTGATTAGTGGCACCAGAAAACTTTCTGACCAGCAATCCACAATGGCACCAACAGGACACATGATTGCTCTTACAAACAGGATTGAAATGAATGCCATAAGTTCATGAACTTAAAGCATAAAGTCTAGTTATACACACAGACACATCTATATCATATATATATATATATATATATATATATATATATATATATATATATATATATATATATATATATATATGTGTGTGTGTGTGTGTGTATATATATATATATATATACACACACACACAGGTAGATAGATAGATATGTGTGTGTGTGTGTGTGTGTGTGTATATATATATATACACACACACACACACGTAGATAGATAGATATGTGTGTGTGTGTATACATACACCAATATTTTTGAATACACGTGTCCATATTTATGTTTCCAGATTGTTTGTATAGTGCACTTTCTATACTGAGCTCTGTCCACTTTTTTGCAATGACAATGCAGATTTTCCACTTAGGGGACAAATAAATGCAGATTTGCTGTGTGTGTGTGTGTGTGTGTGTGTGTGTGTGTGTGTGTGTGTGTGTGTGTGTGTGTGTGTGTGTGTGTGTGTGTGTGTGTGTGTGTGTGTGTGTGTTTGTGCAACATTGGCATTTGTTTACTTAGATCCAAGGCAGGCCAAACCTCTGTGTTACAACCTACATACAAAAGACAGACATTCACAATATATGGGTACACAAGTCTGTTTTATTTCAAAGTGTTTCAAACTTTGAAACGAACCTTGGTAGGGAACAGCATTTCTTGCAGCTGGCAACAACGGTCGTGCATTCAATATAGTTGTGACTTCCGCAAAAAATGTGGTCAAAATCTCATGAGTAAGTTGAAGCATTTCTATCAGGCATTTCTGAAAGTTGTAACACAGAGGTTTGGCCTGCCTTGGATCTGAGCAACTCTGAGTGAGCAAATGCAAATGTGCCAGGCCTCAAGGACAATGGGTGGTTTGCACAACAAAAGCTGTAGGAGAAACAAGCTGACGACCTGTGAAAATCTCAGCAGGGATGCTTAACACCTCGGGACTTGCACCAGAAAATAAAAAAGCCAGTAATTCTAGGGGGTATTGGGTTTAGGGAAGTTACGCAAATTTGCGCAGGATAGTAAATCTAGTGTTATACAGTTTCTTCTCTAACTGGATGCAGCTGTGAACAAGAACAGCTGCGGAACCAGGGTCCTGAGTGTCATCTATTGATGAATGCAGGTCAGTGTGTTGCTGGTGGAGGTGATGAATCACAGTGTCTATCTGACGTTGGAGTCACGGCTTTTCTTCAGCTGCTCTGCTCTTCAAATGTAAGGCATCCACGGCTCTCCTCTTCAGCTCCGTTGGAATATCATATTCTTCTATCTGAAACATATTCATGACAAAAACCTGACAAAACACAAACAGCAGCAGTAACAGTAACTTGTACTTATAAACTCACTGAAAACCCACATTTGAACTCCACCTACTTGTTCATCAAGGCATGAGTACAAGTGCAAGGGGACTTCACAGACATGTTGAAATTGTCCTTGTGATGTGAAGACGGTGGACTGTGGTGGCCACTGCAGACTGTTGGACTCCAACCAACTGTGCTTGAATCACTGAATTTACACCAAGCACTGCAGATATATTTTAAGTCTTCTACGTTTTATAAATAGTGAAAAAAAATGCTTTGTGTTGTCAATAGAGACACATTAAAGCAAAATTTGCTAGATGACAATGAACACAGTTAAATCAGTCCAATAAGTGTGGAGCCCTTTACTGTGAGGAAGAGAGGCAGAAAATACAACGTTTCCCTCTCTGTGACAATGAAAACGTGCTTGTTAATATCAAAAGGCTCATCATTATAATGGCCATAATGAATATAAATAACAGCTATAAAACAAGTACCAGGAGATTTTCTTTGAGATTGAGTAGAGCGATCCTTCTTCCTTGATTCATTTCCTGCTCACAGCATGAGCTGACCTCTGACTTCCTGGTCAAAGTCTCTCAGCGTTGACTGGAAAATCAAATCGAACTTGGCCTCAGCAGGCTGGTGACCTCCTCTTTGTCCCATCTCTGAAGGAGCTGCACTTCTATAACAGAAATATGTATACCTAGATCTGATGACTTCCTCCTCCCAAGACCTGTTTTCTATGAGCCTGGGCCACATAACCCAAAGCACAATCAGGCCAGATATGGCATGCAGTCACATAAACAGTGGCATCTATGCCAGGCATGGCCCGTATCTGGATGACATACGTCTTATGGAAGTCAGCCAGCAGTGCCGGCTTGGTTCCAGATCTGGGCCAGACCTGTTTGCTATGTGGGTGTTTGTCTGATAAACACCAAACAGTGTTTTATAAACAGGAAATGTTGTTCTCGTGCCATATAGTAAAAGAAGATACTGACATGTATATGTGAGGACAGCACACACACAGTCCAGGCTGATGTTCTTGTCCTGGCATCTTTTCACCAGCTCACTGATGACACTGGATCTGCTCACCTGTTTTAAAATAAAGATCATGTCAATGGTTTCAAGTCGATAAGAGAAATAATATTTTTGGGACACAGCGCTGCGGCTCATGAATTGGTCGTAACGACCTACTGAGCCTGCTAGCAGGTGCAGGAGGGCCAATCTGAGCCACAGTTATGGGGCTGATAACTGTGTCACAATCGGCTGAGGCAGACTGTGCGGGGGTGTGTGTGTGTTGGACCCAGGTATGGACACAGGCACAGAGACAGAAATATCTATAACAAAAGGTGAGCCTATATTATGGCTGATACAGGGCAACATAAAGCAGAAAGGGCAGTGGCGAAACTAAACTAGAACCTTGTGCAAAGTGCATGAGAAGGCTATGCAATACATGAATAACTTAAACATGAACTGCACAACAATCCTGAAAACACTTAACCTGACATGACACGAGAGATGTCACACAGACTATGAGACATGCCAGACGGTGGCCCGTTTCCATCCAACAGGAAAACAGATGTGAGGGCAGCATCAGTGAGAGTCACAGGGCGTCACACACTGATCCATCCTCCTCCTCTTCCACCTTCTGCTGGGCCCTGAGGCTACTTTTGTTGTGATTTGGCGCTATATAAATAAAATTGAATTAAATTGAATTAAAGCAGCTGGACTGATGCTCGTGGACATCCATGGAGGAAGAAGCTGCTCTGACACAGATCCACATCTATTCTTTCATTTGAGACACCAAGCTAACAGATGTGATACTGGAAAGTCCACTGGTTCTTAAACATGTCGTTGTGTGGCTGTGGAGAAGGATGAAGGAGTCTGACGTGAGCCAGTGTTTGACATGAACACATCAGCGCTGCTATCAGTGAGCCTAACGACAGCCGTTAGCATCATTTCAGTGTTTCAGTCATTTAAAAACACTTCCTGTCACTGTGGTGGTTACAGTGACATCATGCAGTTTGTGTTTTGACCTCCAGAGGGCGACAAATCAGCACAGACAGAGAGCTCCATTCAAACTTTGCTGCCATCAGTAATAATTCTTCAAATATAATCATCAGTGTTTGAGCAGTTATGATATCAGGGACAATCTAGACATGTGTGACAATACTGAACATGTCACATGACACACCTTAAACATCATGTGATCCACTCTCAGTCTGCACTTTCATTCATGACTTCAACAAGTTGAAATGAGCTTTGAACAAACATTCAGTGAAATAAATCTTTCATGGATTCATGTGAGCAGCAGATGAACTTTGTACCAACAACATCTTCAATAACAGAGTCTGAATGAAGCTCAGGTGTTGATGCTCCTCCCTGATTGGACGGTTGGTTTCAACTCTGCTCTCAGTCTTTGCTGCACAGGTGAAGGTAGAAAGTGTGTCTGGATCTATAGACTGGAAACAGACAAACATGCTGAACATTTGAAGCTTTGCAGCAGAAATGTTCATGTTACAAATACAACAGAGCTGATCTGGGATCAGTGTGTTCACACCTGCAGCTACAACAAGGTTTCATGTCTCCACACGTCAGCATGTGAACTTTACTCTGACTCAGTCTGAGCAGTCAGACGGCATATTTTTAAAGTTAACACATCAACACACACAGATCTCTTATCTTTAATCTGTCACCAGTTAAGCACACAGACGGGAATCTGTTGGTTCATCCTCAGCTCTGAATGAAACTGTGACAGTTTTATAGCTAATAAAATCATACTAAACTTAAAACTATGAGCAGAAAGTGATCAGTCATCAGTGATGGGACTCTGTTCTCCCCTTTAACTGGAAACAGCCAGCATGAGCAGATAAAACCTGTTTGTTCCAGTGAAGTCAACATTCAGATTTTACTGAAGTGGAAAAAACAATAATGTTTATGTTATGTTTAAATAATGTTTAAATGTTTGATTTTTTTGACATTAAATGACATTACAGTGTTTAACTTAAAATTAATTTAAAATACTTTATTAAAACCAAACAGAACGTAACACTTTAGCTATTTAATTAATTTTGATATAAATTCATCTATATGTGCAATCAAAAACATGAAGAGATTATCTAAATGCATTTTAAGATGAATTTGTATTAGTCAGCAGAGCCAAATTCAGAACAACAGGCTCAAATAACAAGAAGCAAACCTTCATTCAGGCTAAAAACAGTCTTTTTTTTTGCCATCAGAATTATTGTCTAAAGAAAGAAGCAGTCAGAGCAACTCTCTGCCGAGGCAGCTAATTCTCTTTACTTTCACCAGAATACTCTTATATTTCTGATGTATTCTTTGGCTTTACAATACTTTCTTTGAAGAAATAACACATTTTGTGGCCAATGTCATATTTAGAATCTGTATTATTATTTCCTAATGAAAATGCAAACAAAGGCAGTAGAATTTTAAGCATAGTTTTAAATATGAGAAAGCATTTTATGAAAGTTTGACCTTATTTGACCTTAAGGAAGAGGTCAAAGGTCCACAGTAATGTGACTGTCTTAATAACCTGTGCGTGGCAGTCAGAGTGAAGACCAAAAGTGCAGGACTCGGAAACAAAGCTGGAATTACTAACACAATGGTTTAAACAAGGCAGGAGCTACAGACTTACTAACGAGTAAGTTAGAAAAGCTACTGTGAAAGCTCGTGTCACAGTAGCTTTCACAGTAGCTTGCTGCTACCTTTCAGGCTACGTTCACACTGCAGGCGAAAGCGCAACAAATCCGATTTTTTTGACCCTATGCGACCCATATCTGATCATGGTGTGACAGTGTGAACGGCACAAATCCGATATTGTCAAATCCGATCTGGGACACTTTCTCCTTTGAAGCACTGCTCCTCTAAAACAGCAATAAGGATCATTATTAGGTTATTTACATCATTATGTAAATAACAAATTAACTTAAAGCAAAAATTGGGAAACATAAAGTCCGAAGTCTTTATATTAAATGGTAAATGGCCTGTATTTGTATAGTGCTTTACTAGTCCCAAAGGACCCCAAAGTGCTTTACACATCCAGTCATCCACACATTCACACACTGGTGATGGCAGCTACATACATAAGGCCATCAGTCAAACAATACTGTTTGCTCTGGGTCTAAACAGAGCGCGTTGTGTGTGACGTCTTCTTGTGCGCATGCGGGCCGCTTGAGCGTTCACACAGGAGCGCGTTTGCTGTCGCATTTTATTTGTAGTGTGAACAAGCAGACAAAAAAATCGGATTTGATCAAAAAATCGGAATTGGGATTAAGACCTGCAGTGTGAATGTAGCCTAAGTTCAGCTAAAGCCTTCAGTCAAAGCTGACACTATCAATAGCAGTCAGTCTAAAAAACTAGCAGATCTTCTATTTGAATTCAAATAGAATTCAAAAAATTCAAATACTTATTTGCCACCCTGATTTACAGATAAATTCTTTACAAATCCTACCATGTGTATTCATGGATATTTTTTTCACATTCTGTCTCTCACAGTTGACGTGTACCTCTGGTGCAAATTACTGGCCTCTGTCATCATTTTAGGTGGGGGCGCTTGCACAATCGGTGGCTGACTAAATACTTTTTTGCCCCACTGTATATAAATTAAAACCCTCTTTATCCCCTAACCCGGCACACTGGTCTGCTCCAGGAGCTCTTAAGCAGGTGATTGAGCCACTTTCACTCGTTTGCTCCTCATCCTGCAAGAAGCAACCCGGACAGGTGAGTACCTTTATAAGTTCTCATTTCACATAGATTTAGGTTATTGTCAAATGATTAACTGCAAGCAGCTCTAACTTTGGCTCTTCTCCGACACAGGTAGGATGGCCAGTCCCCCTGTCTCTTCACCTTCACAAGCTGTCAATTTAATCCTATGTCAAATAAACCTAATAAAGACTCCATAAGAACTAAAGTGTTTTTTATGTATTACAGTATTTTAAATACCCAATCCAACAATTAATCAGTAACCATACCAACCAGGTAATGGAACCATTAATGGTTAATGTAATTAATGTAATAGTCTCCATTACACTCATCATTGATGATTTCAGAGGTTTGGAGTGTGGCAGGATGGTGATGGTCTCCAAATTAAGCAGGAGGTGAGATGATGGGTGTGTTATCTTCTCCACTGAAGACACATGGTAGTTCATAAAACGGCAGTCTCTTTGTGGCATGTAATTATCTGTGCGGTCCAGCACTGATGGATCAGGTTTGGATCAGCAGTTCATGAAGATGGTGTTAAGATGGTGTTTCAGCTGGAGATGGTGAAGTTTGAAGGTTTTCCCACAAAGGAAACAGGAGTGTGTGTGCCCTGTCTGAAGAAAATACATCTACAAAACATAAAGCGCTTTTAACACCACCCACCCAGCTAAGCCCCAAGTGTCTATGTAATGCTGGTATGGGGAGTCAGTTACTAAGTCTAATTAGTTTATCAGAAAGTATGGGCTACACCTAAAGCCCACACTTTCTGATGTCTTTTGTTTATTAGCAGCTGTTTCAAGCTGCTCAGAGAATTCTAACTTGGCCTTTATCCACCCAAACCCACCCAGATAAAGGCCAAGTCAGAAAATGGATGCAGAAACTTTACATTTACACCTAAATCAGTTTTTATACACAATCTGTTAGCTGTAAAAATGTTTTTCTCCACTAAATGTATTATTATAGAAATCTGTGGTAGCCTAAATACTAGTAAAATTAGTAATAGTTAACATACTTTAAAACTTTTGACATCTTTTACCTGTAAACATGATCAACAAAGTCTAATTGACCCAAAAACGTTTGATTCTATAAAATCTATAATCAAGAAAACATTGTCTGTATTTATTCATATGACCCATAATAAATATCTGAATTTATCAGGGATTTATTTATTTACTATTAAATATTTGGAAAACCCTTCGAGGAGAAGCTCTCACTTTTTACAGTGTCGAGATACATACACAGTAAAATCAAGTATCAACAAAAAGAGATGACAGTTAAAAATCATGACAAATGCATTTTAAAATAGTAGAATTAGTAATCTAAAACATAAGAACAAAAAATAAATGATGTCAGTTTAATACTTTGTTGCAGCATATTTCAGATCTGAGGTGCATGATAACAGACAGCAGATCTTCCGTGCTCTGCGTGAAGATTAGTCATAATTTGGCAAATTCCAAAAAGAAAGGTTTGATAAATGTTAAGGTAGCTTTTGTATAATGGTCTTCTTAGAGACAGAGCAGGGAAGCCAATTTTTGGGAAGCCATTCATTATAAATGAAAAATCTTGAGAAATAAAAATGAGGTCAAGCAGGGTGTTCTTGTCTGTAGTGGCAGAGGTGATCAGCTGTGAATACCCTCTCGACTGAAACTGCTCCAGAATCTGTTTTCTTCCACTCTGTAACTGGTTCTCATTAAAATCTCCACACACAATTATTGGGTGACAGTCCATTATTTCAAGTGAATCTAAAAGACTTACCAGGTTTTGTAAAACTGTAGTCAGGGGGTCTGTACACAACTGCAATGAGCGCAGGGAACACTCAAAAAAATGAAACGTTGACTTTAATTAAAATTATTTTGTCAACAGGTTCCACGAAATTGCATTGTGTTAGTTTAAAGCAAAAATCTTTAGTTCATCTAATTTTAAAAAACTACTTAAGATTAACAAGAGATATTTAAGACTACCTAAATCAAATTATGTTGTATGAACATAAATGATATATTTACAGGTTAGATAGATTAGATTAGTTACTTCAACACATTTCTTATTTGTGGCAGTAACATGTTAAATTTGAGTTAGATTAATTCAAATATTATATTTTCAGCCACCTTGTGCTTTACTAATTAGTTTTACATAAATCTATTTTGTCAACAGGTTCCACACAAATGAATTAAGTACATCCAACTTATTTTTTTAAATTTCTTTTATTGCCAACACATTCAGTGAGCATTTGTGTAAACCCAGTCCAAAATAAAACACAACAGCTCATTAGGGTTAGTAACTAACAGTATGTAGACAGATGCAACATCAAGACTTTAAATTAAATGTCTGTATCTGCCAGAAATAGAAGAAAAAAACATTGAAGACCACATAACATGTTGATAAGATGACACTTGAGTTATGCACATGTGATGCTAGTAAGGTCTGTGGAGTGTTTTTTCTTCTGGTGTCTAAAATGAATAGCAAAGTTGCTATTTGCAATGATTGCTTAGGGTCAGTCCAGTAACACAACGCCAATGAAGTGCTTTCCTTTAACAATGCAAAGTGAAGTGTCCACCTCAACAGCCACAATTAAAAACAATTAATGTTGTAATAATAATAATAATAATAATAATAATAATAATAATAATAAATAGTCCACTGATATTAGCAATCAAAGAAAATTATATCACCATCCCAAATAAAACTTAAATAAAGCATGCCAGCATTATGGTCTAACAATAAAACAGCTTGTCAGCGTTCAGTTTTTTTGCAACAGCACAGCAGTAACCATTTAACACTTGCCACGCTCAACGTTTATTTTACCAGTGTTGGGGCAAAAAACTTGGGTTGTAAACATTTTAACAGGGAAACAGTTCGTCTTTAAAAGTCTGCAAAATATACATTCATCCTGCATTCCTAACTTACCCTTATTCTTAGTATGTATTGCAATTACCTTTACAATGCACACAATGTAACACAAACAGAATATGAACATATTTCCACCTCATAACAATATACCTTGAACGCTAATATACACACCACCCTTCAACATTTCTGGTGCAGTATCATCTCTCAATTAAATCCTTTAAATCTCAATACTTTTGATTGTCTCTTACTAGCCACCCCTCCCCCCACAAGAGTAAAATCTCTCAAATTGTAGTAGTTTACAAACTTTTCAAAATTTCTCTTAAATGTAATTTTCCCTTTATCTGTCATTTTCAACAAATTACCGTTTTATTCCCATTCAGCCTCTGAAAAACTTCTGTCCATCTGACAGAACATTCATCATCCAAATTAAGGGTTGGCTTATTCATTCAGTTTATTCTTGAGTATCTGTACCTTGGTCAAGAGTCTGCTGACATACAGATGAAGGAAGAGCTTCTGAAGTACTTCAAAGAAAGCTTTCAGTCTTGAGGTTAACTGAGATTCAGTGCATATATCCCACCCATTAAGAGTGCACATGCAGAGGCCATGTTTTCCAGGTCATGTAGAACACTCTAGATGGTTATACCCACATCGGCTGGAGGAGTGCTGGCATCAGCTTTTTCGATGGTGAAGATAGCAAGGGTAATTTGTTCCAGCTCCCTCTGAACAGCTGTAGCTGTAGCTTAGACACAAAAACAAAGAAAAATGGCGTCCAGTTAAATTAAAAAAAAAGAAGAAAAAAAAAAAAGAGCCAAAGCTACCCTTTAATGAAGTACACACAATATTAGGAACATGCACCCCAGTGCACTACTATTTTAGACTACAGATTCAATAATAAATATAAATAGTTTGGGTATACAAGAAGATTCCCCAAAACATTTAAACAGGTTCCATGCAAATTACAACAACAACAACAACACTACAACATGCAACAACATTAGTTATTCAAAATTTGGTTTAATACAGATAAAAAACTAAACTAAAATTACCAACCAATTATTCTTTGAAGAGGATGCTTGGGTCTTCATTCAGGTAAAAAGGTAGTACACTGAGGACACACTCCCTCCCCTTTTCAATAGTTTCCTTCTGTAGAAAGTGGCAGAGATACAGGAAGAGAAAACAGAAATACTTTAGGATGACACAAACTCACATTATACGCAAAATGAATGACATATTCACTGCACAGATAGACATGTACACAAGACCAACTAATCATCACATGGACATGAATAGTTAACCTGTTGGGCAGGGTTTCCACCACATTATATATGTCCATAATGGAGGTATAGACAAACTAATACATCATCTTTTTTGCATTCAAAAACTGATCTTTAACATAAAAACATTCACTTATGGTTTAACCCAAAATTGAGGGATCAGATTTTACTTATGTTTAGGTAATTTTAATTTTCCAAAGTTTTGAGTACCAAACTTTGTCTTGCTTAATATAAATGTAAGTACACTGTGCAGCTACCACACACTAGCTGTTTAATTTGAAAGTGATCTTATTAGCCATAATATTTTGCTACCAACAGAATAACGCACCTGTGTGGCTGGGGCCAACATTTGTCTAATTTTCTTCACTGCAGTGCCTCCTTTTTTCTTGAAGACTTTTATGAGCTGGTCAGTGTATTGGTCAAGTTGTGCAAAAAGCCTTGGAACAAGAGGAGCAGTAGTAATCCTCACAAATTCTGCTTCCACCTGAAAACATGTCAACAAACACAACATACTGTACTGTAAATATACATGCTATATGTACACATATACATACTTTATAACTGAAACTAATGTAGAAAGACCTCATTAAAGCTATAATTTTAACACAAACATTTACACAAAATGCTAATGGAGCCATTACAGCTTTTATTGTTATTTATCAAGTTCCAAAAAATATTGATCACAGCTGATCTGAAAAGAATTTCATACCTCAGGCCCTTGAACTGCAACCTTTACAATGGTTCAGATCTGGAGAAGAAATAACAGGGGCATGGGATGGGTCACTAAAGAAAACTTAACTTATAAAACAGTTTTGTTTTTAAAAGTATAACAGTTCACATACCACATACAAGCTCAGCAGTACCACATACACCACATCAGTATAGGAGGGAGCAGGTAAAGGCAGGATCTGAAATTTATACAGTAAAACAAGAAATTCATTACTTAATTTCAAGAAGCAAATTATTGATTGAATTACAACTAAATAAAATACTACTCAGAAGAAAAGCAAGAGATTGACACTGCCATGTACTAACTTTCTATAGAAGCAATTATCACCAGGTCTGTCGACCTCCATTGTCTGCCCACTCATATGTCGTTAATATTTTTATTTAAAAAAGTAAGTGTGTGATTTAACAAACTGTAATTTATAACTATGCTGATCTGTATAACTCCGCTAGGAAACATGCTGTATTTACAGACCATTTTTACATAATACAGATTACTGATAGAGCATAACAATGGTGTCACAGTGGCTTTCGCCCTCGACTTTTTGGATTTTAAATGTCACTTTATGCTATCCTTGCTATCCTATTCGATATTTATGACTCTCGGATTACAGTAAAGGAATCCCAAGAAAGCAAATGAAAAAATAACCCCATGAACCCCTGTAGCTAATCCCTTAATAAAACCAAAAACAATAAAAATGTTTCTTACACAGTCCACAAAATAAGCATGTCCAGGACCCAGTAAAACTAATGTAGAACAAGCGCGCATAAACGATATAACATGTCTTATAAGACAAACGCATAAAAAATATAACCATGCTCGACAGGTAGATACTACACAACATAGTCAAAGAAAAAAGTGGTCTTACCTCTCAAAGAAACAGCAGCTTGGCGCCAAAACAACGTTTTTAAGTTAAATTTGAAGTCTTGCGCATGAGCAGGCCCAAGCCGTGAAACCTTGTTGTTCTTCGCGGTTTCATTACAACTGTTTTTGCATTACTGCCACCTAGTGGATATACAAAGTATATCGATCCTAATTGACTTAACTTAAATGTTATGCTGTGGTGGACCACTAGAGGGCTCCACTCACACCCAGTGTTGAGGAAGTGTGTTCTTCTGTTTTGTGGCGCGATATGTCCAGTTGATGTTGGAGACAAATAAAGAAGGAGTGTGAACTGAGAGCTCTGTGTCGTAATGCTTACCTCCACATTGGTGACCCCTGACTCGAGCATGCAACGGGCCGCAGATAACGCAGACTCCGCTTTGGAGGCATCGGCGGCCGCCGGACCTCCGCCTCCTGTTGCAGCTGCGTTCGCTGTGGCGCTGAAACTGCCGGACTTTTGGCTCCATGACCCCCGTCATGGTTCGTGCACGTGAGGCTCAGTTAGCCCTTCGCGGCATCTCGGCTGACGACACAGTATCACCATGTGGTGGCCTCACTCGACCCGCTGGCCACCGCCCGCGCGATGCCGCTCCTCCGGGACCCACCCGCCCAAGGAAATCGCCGCCCTTAAAGAGCTGCTTCTTCGGCGCTATGCCCTCTCCGACGCTGAACGAGCCGAAAAGCTCCTCAACCTGTCAGGCTTGGGTGGCGGTACCGCGCTCGAGCTCATGGAGAACATGCTGTCGTTGCTCGGGCCGGATGACGGGGGATTCCTCTTCGCCCACCTCTTCCTCCGCCAGCTACCGGCCGCCGTGAGAGCCGTCCTCGCAAACTCCCCGCTTCTGCCTGCGAAGGATTATCGCTCCCTGGCTGAAGAAGCGGATCGCATTCTCCTGGCTAGCCGCACTTTCAACGTTCACGCCGTGGCTACGGACTCGCCGGCGACGCCTTCCACGCCACCACCTGCCTCCCCCAGAGCATCCGCCCCCTTGCTGACGGCAGGATTGCTACACGCCGCACGGCGGCAAGAACATCTGTTTCTACCATCAGCGATTTGGCGACAGAGCGCGCCGCTGCCTGCCGCCTTCGCGCGCTCGCCCAGGGAAATGGACCCGCCAGCGCCGTAGCAGCCGCGACCGCTGGCAATACAGAGAGGCTGCTCTTCATAGAGGACTCGCGCTCCGGGAGACGTTTTCTCGTGGACTCCGGCTCCCAGAAGAGCCTCCTTCCCCCTACCGCTGCCGACGGACTAGCAGCGAACTGTGGGCCGCAGCTCCTGGCAGCTAATGGCTCTCCCATCAAAACGTTTGGGGAAAGGTTGGTGACTGTTTGTTTTCATGGCCGGGATTTCCAGTGGAACTTTGTTGTTGCCGCTAGCTCTGTACCTATTTTAGGTGCTGATTTTCTGTGCGCTCACGGACTGCTTGTCGATGTTGCTAACAGATGTTTAATTGATGCTCTTCGTTTTCTTCGCTGCCATGTTTTACACGACGCCGAACCCCTAATTCGGCTAATGTAGTGACCTCCGGGATGCTTTTCAGCGTTTGCTTTCAGAGTTTCCATCGCTGTCTGTCCCTGATTTCTCTGGCGCTGTAACGAAGCATGGGGTTGAGCATTATATTCCCACGGTCGGGCCCCGGTGTTGGCAGCGCGCCGCTACCGACCCCGCGAAACTGTCCGTCGCTCGGAAGAGTTTGCAGCCATGGGCGCCTTGGCATTGTACAGCGTTCGAACAGTGCATGGGCCTCTCCGCTTCACATGGTGCCCAAATCAGACGGTCGGTGGCGGCCGTGCGGAGATTTCCGCCGTTTAAATAATGCCACGGAGAATGACCGTTACCCCATCCCCCACATTCAGGATTTTTCTGCCAACCTCGCTGGAATGTCGATTTTCTCTAAAATTGACTTGGTGCGGGGGTATCACCAGGTTCCCGTGCGGCGCGAAGACGTCCCTAAGACCGCTGTCATTACCCCTTCGCTTGTTCGAGTTTTTGCGCATGCCGTTTGGCCTGAAAGGTGCCGCCCAGACCTTTCAGCGGCTGATGGACTCAGTTTTGCGTGGGCTGCCGTTCGTTTTGTTTATCTGGACGATATATTGGTGGCCAGCTGCTCAGCGAGCCAGCACGAGTCCCATCTGCGCCAGGTTTTCCAGCGTTTGGCAGCGCACGGCCTGATCATCAACCCTTCCAAGTGCCAGTTTGGGTTGCCTGTTCTGGATTTCCTCGGGCACCGCATTTCCGCTGAAGGTGTGGTTCCGTTGCCCGACAGAGTCCAGGCCGTTTCAGCTTTTCCACGCCCACGTCGGTTAAAGCGTTGCAGGAGTTCTTGGGGATGATAAATTTTACAACCGCTTTCTCCCCAGAGCTGCCCACCTGCTGCAGCCACTCTATGCTGCCTTAAAAGGTAAAACAGCCAAAGATCCGGTTGACTGGCTGCCGGAACGCATCCATGCGTTTTCCGCAGCCAAGTCTGCGCTGGCTGACGCCGCCCTGCTGGCACACCCGCTCCCATCGGCGGAGATCGCGTTGACCACCGACGCGTCCGGCGTGGCAGTGGGTGGGGTGTTGGAACAGCGGGTTTCAGGTCTCTGGCAACCGCCGCCTTTTTCAGTCGTACGCTCCGGGATGCCGAACGCAAGTACAGTGTTTTGACAGGGAGTTGCTAGCCCTGCACCTCGCGACACGGCATTTTCGTTTTTCCTCGAGGGTCGCAACTTTACTCGCGACGTTGACCACAAACCTTTGACGTTTGCGATGTCCAAGGTCTCTGACCCATGGAGCGCACGCCAGCAGCGCCAGTTGGCGGCCATTTCGGAGTTTACCACAGACATTCAGCACGTGGCTGGTAAGTCCAATCACGTCGCTGACTGTCTGTCACGTGTGTTGGTTTCTCCAGTGTATGTCGGCGTCGACTACGCTGCCATGGCCGCCGAGCAGCATGCTGACCCGGACATCCTGGCGCTTCAGTCAATGAAAACGGGCCTCGTGCTGGAGGACACCCCGGTGTGGGACGGCGGTCCGCGCCTTCTTTGCGACGTTTCTACCGGCCGCCCCCGCCCGGTGGTTCCCCTTTCGTGGCGTCGTCGTGTTTTTGACTCGGTGCATGCCCTCTCTCATCCCGGCGTCCGGGCCTCGGTCAAGCTGGTCAGCGCCAGGTTCGTTTGGCCGGGCCTTCGCAAGACGGTGAAAGAATGGGCGGCGGTTTGTGTCCCATGCCAACGCTCAAAATCCACCGGCACACGCAGGCACCCTCGAACCTTTCCGTATCCCGGTCGGCGTTTCGATCACGTTCATGTGGACCTGGTTGGTCCTTGCCGCAGTCACAGGGTTTCACGCACCTTTTGACTGTGGTGGACCGCACAACCAGGTGGCCGGAGGTGGTGCCACTGGCGTCCACGACAGCGGCGACGGTGGCCAGAGCGTTTTTGTCGACGTGGGTTTCCCGTTTCGGTCCCCCTGCTGACATTACCTCGGACAGGGGCCCACAGTTTGTTTCTGAGCTTTGGTCTGCTATGGCTGACGGCTTGGGGGTCAAGGTCCACCGCACCACAGCATACCACCCGCAAGCTAACGGGATGTGCGAAAGGTTTCACCGGTCTCTTAAGGCGCGCTCCGGGCTTCCTTAACAGGTGGCGACTGGGTCGACCGTCTTCCGTGGGTTTTGCTGGGATTGCGTGGCGCGGTTAAAAAGACCTCGGGGTTTCCCGGCTGAACTGGTCTCGGCCAGCCCCTCCGGGTCCCCCGGGAATTCTTGCCTGAGAGCCCTCCCCATGTTTTGATCCTCTTTGTTGCCTTTTTCGCCCGAAAGGCTCGTTTCCTGTTCCTGGTCCCGTGCACCACTGCCTGCCTGACACTTTTGTTCCGAGTTCGTTGGACTCTGCTCGTTTCGTTTTCGCCAGGCACGATGCCCATAGGACTCCGCCGTGCCCCCATATGACGGGCCGTACAGGGTTCTTAAACCAGGCAACAAACATTTCATTTTGGACTTTGGCGGTCGGCAGGAGGTTGTCTCTGTTGACAGACTTAAGCCTGCACATGTTATGCAAGAGGATCAGGTGATCCCGGCCCAGGCCCCTCGTCGCGGCCGCCCACCTGCCACCGGGCTGCTGGATTCTGTTTTTTCCCCCAGGAGTGATCCACAATCACCGGAGTCCAAGTCGTCTGCAGCTTTTTCTGACCGCCAGTGCCAGCCTCGCTTCCGGGCTGGGTTGCCCTCTGTCAGTTCCCCACCCCCCCGGTTCAGCCGTTCCGGCCGTTTGCTTAGGCCCCGGGTCCTGGACTAGTTCTGCTGGGTGTTCGGGGGGGGCATGTGTGGTGGACCACTAGAGGGCTCCACTCACACCCAGTGTTGAGGAAGTGTGTTCTTCTGTTTTGTGGCGCGATATGTCCAGTTGATGTTGGAGACAAATAAAGAAGGAGTGTGAACTGAGAGCTCTGTGTCGTAATGCTTACCTCCACAATGCCATCAAGTAACACATTAGTATTATGTACAGTGAATAATAGACACAATTACGTAGACTTGATTAGAAAAACATATGTTAACTTAACAAAAACATATATTTTAAGTAAAATGAAAATAAATAATTAATATACACTGAACAATCCACCTCATTCATTTTTTTGAGTGAATGGAGCCTGAACCTGAACTGCCTGAACTGTGAGAAATAAGGTAGGCAAAGAGTGATTCACTGCCTGTGACTGACTCTTTGCCTCTCTTCTTCTCTCCATCTCCTCATTTCATCTATCACTCTCCACTTGCTGTCCATCTGAGAATAAGGCACAGTTTGCTGTTGTATTGATGTGTTATTTAATTATCCACACTTAAAAACTGCTAATGCGGCTAATCCATAATAAATTAATGATATAAAAATGTTATAGAAGCAAAACATTGTGTTTATTAGAGTTTTTATACTTGAATACCTCCGCAATACAACAACTGGTACAGGTGTGCTCTTTGTAATCCAGCTACTGAGGGATCCACTGCCTCACACAGCTCCTTATGTCACTGTTTCCTTCTCTCCTTACAAGGCATGTCTGGACAATGTTATGTAAGAGTAATCCTGTCTCCCCACTCCAACCACTCCCAAGAAAGGCCAGCAACAAAGCAATTAAAGTGGCTAATCAGGAGTTTATTCTCTTCGGATGTGAGCAATCCCAAAACAAAACGCAAAAAGGTTTCTAATGTTCTCTATCAGGAAGTCAAAGCAAAAAAAAAAAAAAAAAAAATTCTAACCTAAGCTCCTATCCAAAAGACAAAAAGGGCTTCTTACTCCTACTGAACTGTTGCAGTGCTCAATATATACAGTGAATAAGAAATTACAAGGAACACTTACAACAAATATTTACATAAGTGCTCGTAGCTCAAACAACAACAACATATCTTAATTACAAATGGCTCACACGTTACAAAAAAAGACTACAGCTCAGGATTTTCACACACATTCTCAGAAGTACAAACAGCTAAGTCTTTGTTGGATATAGAGGAGACAAGGAGAGTTAAGTGGCTGTGAGCTGGATGTTAAGAGGCTCCTGTCCATTCAATCATACAATCTGGACATCAGGAGTCTGTTTGAATCAGCCAATCACAGACACACTCAGATCTTCTCAGATGTGCACACCCAGGAACTTGGTGGTGCTTTACCCTCTCCACAGCAGCACTACTGATGGTTAGTGGGGCGTGAAGGGTGTGAGTTCTCCTGAAGTCTGTTATGAGCTCCTTACTCTTCTCCACATTCAGGGACAGGTTGTTGTTGCTGCACCACTTGGCAAGATGTTTTGTATTGTAATCTCCTCTCTGGGTGGTGAAAACATTGTCCAAAATGTTGTTTCCCTGTGTGGGAAATTTAATGCCTTTGTGCAGTTTGGAAAGCACAGTCTTTGTTGTTGTCCTGCATTATTGAAATCACCCGCTAGGACGAGAGAAGCATCTAGGTGGGCCGTCTGCTGCTCACTGACATGCTGAAACAGTTCATTTAGTGCCTCACTCCTGATGTTGTTATTGGAGCAGGAAGGGAAATAAACAGCTACAAACATATGGCTGATTAAGATGGCAATATTTAGGTTTTTAAGAGCAACACGCATTTATATTAGTGTAAAGGCATAAAAGCTGTTCAGATCCACACTCCAGTCCAGAAGGTGGCGGTAATGCAAGTTGTTTGCCAACTGCCAAAAGAAGATAGATGAAGAAGGACAAGGGCCAGCCCGGCCTTCAAATTTGGCCTCTGAAGGATGTGGCCTGTGATTTGCAAAATGTCAATCAAGGAGGAGGAAGCAGGCCAGCAGCAGGAGTCATCCCAGTGGGTCCGATACAAGGAGGAGCCGTCCGAGGGGGGCCCATACAAGGAGGAGCCGTCTGAGGGGGGCCCATACAAGGAGGAGCCGTCCGAGGGGGGCCCATCCCGGCAAAAGTCGTCCAAGGGGGGCCCGTCCCAGGAGAAGCAGCAGGTGTAAGTCCATTCATTAAGGTTCCATGATGAATGTGCATTTGCGGCCTGTCTATTTAGTGAATGCAACCCTGTGTTATACATTACTGTGTGTATGTTAGGATTAGAAGTACATGTAGTATTGCTTTGTTGCAAGAGAAAGTGGACATATTTCACTTTCTGTTCAGTCATCGTTTGTCTTTTTGGCATTACTTAAAGCAGTTTGATGAAGCACGGGCCCACTTCATCCAAGGAGAGGCCTAGCCATGCGGCTGCATTGCAGATAGCAGGCTGCTAGTGAAAACTTGTTAAGGCCCCATGGGCTTTCTGAGCTTGCTGCTCAAAAATGACATGACATGATATATAATCGTAACAAAGGAAAATGGAAGATGCAATGGACAGGCCAGTGCAATAAAGTTTTCCAAGTTTTCCAAGTCTTCTAAAAGCTTGTTAAAGCATGCTTAGAAAGCTTTGTGAACTTTCCCCGCAGGAAGAAGAGGCTGTGGAAGAGACGTGGTGGTCGCCACGTGAAAAAAAGAGCTCGCATTTCTGTAAGTAACATTTTAATTCAATTCAATTTATAAACTTTATTGATCCCAAAGGTTGGCCCCGAAGGAAATTGGGTAACATCCGTATGATGTTAAATGGCAGGCCCTCAAGGCCCTGAGGAAAGGTCAGGTATCAGGCTTAGGGGTTGACTCCTGTCATATTTTTGACCTTATGAAATCAGGATGCAGGGTCATTTTGTTTGACCGCTGCAGCTTTGAGGGGTTGTACAGTGTTGTTTGAGACCATGTTGGAACAAAAGTTGTGGACAAGATTGGGCGATATGTAAATGTACAACTGACAATCAGTCCAATAAATGACAACAGGCCCAGGGGGGGTGTGTGTGTGTGTGTGTGTGTGTGTGTGTGTGTGTGTGTGTGTGTGTGTGTGTGTGTGTGTGTGTGTGTGTGTGTGTGTGTGTGTGTGTGTGTGTGTGTGTGTGTGTGTGTGTGTGTGTTTTGTTTAGAGGGAATATTTTTCTTTGTTTGTTTTGGTATTAGTATAGCTACTTTGTGGGTGGGTTTGTTTGTTTGTTTATTTGCGATGTGCCAAATTCAGATTGTTGTAGTGGTTTCATTGTGTGGTGTGTGTGGTGTTTTTTTTTTTTTTTTTAAATATTCCCTGGAAGATGGATTTTGATTTAACTTTTTAATTTTGCATTTGTTGTTTGGTTGAGTGTGTCAGACAGGAACACTGGAAAGGCCTGTAAACACTGTTATAGTGGAAAAAAGAATCCAGTTTTTGTTTCCACATTTTTTATTTTTATTTTTATTTTTTATTTAAATTAAATATTTTGGGGGGGTTTTTCTGTACAGGGGCTACTGCCTTTCTTTCTGTTAGGAGTTTGTGTAAATGAGTCACTGCATTTGGGCGCACTCTGAGGAGGGTGCAGTTGTTCGGATGCTTCGGATCGACCCCTGATATGGTGCTTTTCAATGAGTTTTATTCTGGTTTTTGTTATATCCATGTCTCCTTGGTTATGCGTTTCATGTCTGTGTTGTGTTCATGTTGTCAGGCTTGTGTTATGTTTTCTCTGTTATCTCCTGTTTTTATTTTGAAAGTCTAGTTTCCATGTTCAGTCTGTTTTGTTTTACTTGGACTGACTTGGACAACTTGGACCTTCTGTGTGTTTTAGTCCTCTATTTTCGACTCTTCAGTCTGTTTGTCTTGTTTCACCTTTCTCCAGGTTTACTTCTTGTTTTCTGTTCAGATTCATGCTCATAGGTTTATGTTATTGTTTTTTGTCACTTTTCATACTTAACCTTAGTTTAGTAAAGCAAGTCCACCAACTTGACAATCCAATGGCTTGTGATCATGAATGGAATAATGTTGTGGGTCCTCAAACTTAAAAGGCTGTTGGCCAGTTCAACTGTTGTTGTCCTGAATCTACTGCGTTTGGTGTTTCAGGAGAATTCTAACAAGGACAGGCTAAGAAATTTCTAGTCATCATATTTAAATACAAACAAAAATAAAGCTCAAGCTTGCTTTTTGTAGACCTGTACCAGATTGCGCTGAATGAAGGCTCAGGACTGGCTGTCACCGGACACCCTCTTGTTTCTGCTCTAAACCCCCGATGTTCTCTCGGCTTCTCTCCCCTTGGTGTGTCATTGTCTCTGGAATCTGATTTGTAGTGGGTGAGGTGACCTCTTGATGGTCACCTGAGGCAAATCCAGGGTACATGCAAGTACACACAAATTAACCATGGGAATAAGCTGAGCTTTGGTTTCCTTATTTACTATGCTGGGAATTGTTCAGATACAGAAACCTGGTGGAGTGTGTGATGTGCTCCTTATGATGTAGTCTGCGAAAGGTTGTAACAAAGCTGCTAGATGGTTGATAAATAAAGCTCCTTCCATAGAACTGCTGGAAAACTAATATCTTAGTAGTTGGGAATCCTCTGTCATTGGGGATTATCTGCGTTTGGGGGGGGGAGAGACTGCCCCATTACTTTGAAGTACAGAGATGTGACCAATGCTCTACTGCCAACTGACAGTGATGAACTTTGACCTGCATAAGATTGTTTATTTTGATATGTCACTCAGTGATAAATGATCACATGTCAACTCAGTGGTCAACCCCTAAAAGTAAAGGATGGAGGTCACAGAGGGAGAAACTGTCAAACATGCTATTACAGTGACTTGGTTTCAAGATATCTGTGCATGTGTTCTCCTTAATGATTTTAAAGCAATGTTCTATAGACAGCTGAACAGTGCAGGTCAAACTGATATGATGCTTAGCCTTTACTGTACATTAGCGCTGCATGATATGATGATGAGTATGGTTAGAATGACTTTTATTTTTACAGGATGAGGAATCTCGCTCTAGTGTGCCTCCACCAGGTAGAGCAGCTGCTCTTCCCCGTGAGTATACACTCTAGCTTTGTTCTAGAACAAAGTGAACATTGAAGGTTTGGAGAGTTTAAAATGATGTCTTTTCTTGTACTGGAGGTACCTAACTGCAGATTCTTAAAACTAAACAAATTGATGCATTTCATTAGTCTTTCACACACAAAAAAACTGATTCCTTCCAAGTTCACGAAACATGATTGTTAATACTTTTCAACAACAATGTGAAACTGTAGCAGCAGTTTTGTGCTCCATCACAAAGATTATTCAAAGAGAAACACTATTTAATGGGATTTATTTTAAAAGTTTGGTAATCAAAGGATATAAGTTTTTTTTTTTTTTTCATATATGTTTAAAGATTTCACATTGTGCCCTCTGTGTTAATGTCTTCAAGGATGGGCAGAATGAATGGTAAGGGCATTTTGAGAACCTACTCAGCACTCCAGAACAGTTTTACATTTAGCTGGATCTCTGGTTTCATCTCTTGCATTGTCAGAGATGGACTGTGGGATTGGAGGTGATTTTGACAGGGAATGTGGGCCAAATGTAATGGGAATGTCTCACAGTAAGTTTGGAGACTCCTTTGAAAGAGGAAGGGGTCAGTATTTATAGGGTTTTGTTTGAAAGTGACTGATGCTTACTTCCACTCGTGCAATGCTGTTTTTTTTTTTTTTTGTTTTGTTTTTTTTTCTCTCCCCCCCCCCTTCTGTTTGCTCACTTTTATAGTAAGCTCCCATGGAGCCCACGAAATGGTGGTCATTTTGGAGGGAATAACGGCAATTCTTCGCAGCATGACGGCCCATCTAAAACGGATCTGCTCCTGCCGGGACTGCCTCCCCCCCCGAATAAATAAATAAATAAAAAAAAAAAAAATTAAACATTAAACTCTGCTGGTTTGTGAGTCTGATTATTCTGAATTTCCTTCCCAAATTGCCACAATGAGTATTTAAATGAAGCCAGCTAAAAAGTTAAGAATGAGAAAGCATTCGGGTTGAAAACTGAGTTTGATAGAAAATTGAATGTATATTAGTTATTTGAATCAAGTGTTGTAGGTTGCATCTTAATTTGAAAAACTGTCTCACTGTCATAAGTGCACTGAGAGGAACAGAATCCCCCCATCCCTCATGTTTTAGAGTAAAAGGGAAATCCCTCGCTCTAGTAAAGTCATCCAATAAACCCAAGAGACTATTATTGCAACTTGAATATTTAGAAAAGAATATCAAGGCTTTACTCATAATCATCAAGCTAAGTGGGCTTGTGATAACTTGAATGCAGGATTTCATTTGACCTGATTTTGGGCATGTGTTGTGTGGTTTTTTTTGTTTTGTTTTGTTTTTTTAAATCTAGAAATCAAGGGTCCTTTTTTCTTCTTCTTTCTTTAATGTTAGAAATGAGGGGGTTGAATATAATCAACACTGTAGTAAGATGTGAACTGAACCTCGATTACTGTCTGAGACTTCAACATCAGGAAACACAGTCCTGGAATTCGCTGCAATCGGCACACTAGAGCAACAGTCTGCCTTGGCTGTATGAGCTTGCTGTATTAAAAAACAGTCTAAGGCAGGGCTCTAGACTAACGTTTTGCCATGGTTGCACCAAATTTTTCAACCGCATCGCTTAACACAGCAGCTTTACGTGTTCACTTTTTTAAAAAAATTGCTTTCCATAAAGACAATACTGATTTATAAATGATTAACTAACAATCTTGCAAACACAAAGTTCCTTTTTTGGAGCACATTTCTTCAAGAAAGATAAGCTACCCTATTTTTTTTCGACTATAAGGCGCACCATATTATAAGGTGCATAAAGCAAAACCAAACAGTCAGATACGTCTAACTTTTCTCAACTTATTCTTCTTGCTTCCTCCGCTTCCGTACCATTTTGGGGTCCTTATTACACACACAATACAGTAATATTATGTTGAAGTTCATTACTATTACTCTGCAAGGCTCCTGACTACGGTAGCTGTAATGCTCTGACAATCCATCAAGTGGTGTGGCTTCATGGCTTACCAAAGTCGTACTAAAACATTTTTGACAGATTTCTGAGCACCGTGTACCACATAAAATCTGTTAATGGTCAATAAGCACAACCAGAATTCATACATAAGGTGCAGTTTTGAGAAAATAATAATAATAATAACAATAATAATAATAATAATGGATTGGATTTATATAGTGCTTTTCAAGGCACCCAAAGCGCTTTACAATGCCATTATTCATTCACGCTCACATTCATACACTGGTGCAGGCAAGCTACGGTTGTAGCCACTGCCCTGGGGCAGACTGACAGAGGCGAGGCTGCCATATCGCGCCATCGGCCCCTCTGGCCAACACCAGTAGGCGGTAGGGTAAAGTGTCTTGCCCAAGGACACAACGGCCAGGACAGAAAGGCCGGGGATCGAACCGGACCTGGCATCCACATATGTGGACATCACATTTTGGGTTATTTAGACCAAAATACTCAATTTTGCTCTACAAGAGCCTGATATCCACTTACGAGGACGTTATACTGGTACTGTTCTATTGAAATTTTAAACGAATATCCTCATATGTGGCTCTCATTTTTCTTAGAAACAAAAATCAAGTAAAACAAAAAAAAAAAAATCTGGTCATTCTTTGCTTTTACATTCATTGAGTCCAAATATGCCCAAATATCAAAGAGAAATCAAAAATGCATGCCGTGGAAGAGTTTGGGTCTTAGGAGGTTTACAAATACGGTACTGAATAAGTTCTTGTGCTTAGCTGATATATTATTTAAGGTTAATAAAGTCAACATCTGGCCTCTGTCTTATTATATAGTCCTTCCATTTCTTCCAATGTGCTACACATTGGTCCCTCTTGTAGTTCACATACGCTGTCATTTTCTTCATCCTGTGTTCTGCTTCTTCTCAAAGAAGATGAAATGATTTATGATAAAAGCTCTCAACAGTGTCATGTCTGAAAACAATAAACTTGTCCTTTGATCACAAGTATATTCACCCAAAACATTTTGTATTTGGGTGCCTTTACCCCTTCTTGGTGAAGTGTTGCTAATGTCTTTGCCTCAATCACCCTGGACAACAGAGGTGCCCTCCATGTTGTCCTGGGCAGCTGATTAAAGCGTGTGGCTTGGATCATAAGATAACCTTTATTAGTCCCACACGTGGGAAATATTTTTTGTCACAGCAGGAAGTGGACAGTGCAAAAGTTACGAAGCAAAAAATAGAATAAAATAAAGTAAGAATAAATACAGCACACAACTGTACAGAATAGAATAAAATAAAATACTATATACAGTAGAATAAAATATACAACTGAGTAAAAATACAATGATGCCAGAAAAGAGTATTGCACTTAGTGTTATTGCACATGTGTGGATGTGTGTGTTTGATCAGTTAAAGTCTTTGTTGTGGAGTCTGACAGCAGTGGGGAGGAAAGACCTGCAAAATCTCTCCGTCCCACACCGTGGGTGCCGCAGTCTCCCACTGAAGGAGCTGCTCAGTGCTGTCACAGTCTCCTGCATGGGGTGGGAGATGTTGTCCAACAGGGATGACAGCTTAGCCACCATTCTCCTGTCACTCACCACCTCCACTGGGTCCAGAGGGCATCCTAGAACAGAGCTGGGCCTGCGGATCAGCCTGTTCAGTCTCTTCCTGTCCCCAGCAGAGATGCTGCCGCCCCAGCAGACCACACCATAAAAAATGGCTGAGGCCACTACAGAGTCATAGAAGGTCTTCAGGAGTGGGCCCTCCACTCCAAACGACCTGAGTCTCCGCAGCAGGTACAGCCTGCTCTGCCCTTTCCTGTAGAGGGCGTCTGAATTATGAGTCCAGTCCAGTTTGTTGTTCAGATGAACACCAAGGTACCTGTAGCTGTCCACAGCCTCGATGTCCATACCTTGGATGTTCAGTGGTTGCAGTGGAGGATGTTTGTGCCTGCGGAAGTCTACTCCTTGGTTTTATTAGTGTTGATCTGGAGGTAGTTCAGCTGGCACCAGTCCACAAAGTCTTGAGTCAGTCCTCTGTACTCCTTGTCGTCCACATCAGTGATGAGGCCGACTATTGCAGAGTCATTAGAGAACTTCTGCAGGAAGCACTGGGTGGAGTTGTGGGAGAAGTCTGCAGTGTAGATGGTGAAGAGGAACGTAGCCAGAACCGTTCCCTGTGGGGCCCCGCACTGCAGGCGACCCTGTCCGACACACAGCCCTGAGTCCTCACATACTGTGGTCGGTCGGTGAGGTAGTCCAGAATCCAGGTAGTGAGGTGATGGTCCACTCCTGAGTTCTCCAGCTTGTCCTTCAGAACCGAGGGAAGAATAGTGTTGAAGGCACTGGAGAAATCAAAGAACATGATTCTCACAGTGCTTCCAGCGGTCTCCAGGTGAGCAAGGGAACGATGTAGAAGGTGAATGATGGCATCATCCGCTCCAATGCCAGGCTGGTAGGCAAACTGAAGTGGGTCCAGTGATGAGCTCACAAGGCGCCGAAGCTGAGCCAGGACCAACCGCTCCAAGGTCTTCATCAGGTGGGATGTCAGAGCCACCGGCCTGTAGCTGTTGAGGTGTGAAGTCTTTGGCATTGGTACAACACAGGAGGTTTTCCAGAGCTGTGGGACTCTTCCCAGCCTCAGGCTCAGGTTGAAGAGGTGCTCCATCACCCCGCACAGTTGGTCGCGCGAGGACCTGACGACGTCAAAGGAGTTTCTTGAAGAAAAGCGTCTGGACTTCTTAGGTCCCACACCGCTTTCACACCTTGGCTCATGTGATTAGAGGATCACCAGGGGGTCCTTTGTCCCTCTTTGAGGGGATACTCCCACTGGGTTTAAATCTGGGACTCTCGGCCATTTGACCTTAGAACTGAAGAAGCTTCTCGGATGAGAGGTGAAACGTCTTCAAGCAACTTTAAGAAGTCCAGACGCTTTTCTTTGCAAACTCCTTTGACTACGATGACCTGGATGACTGAGAACCTTCACAGACAGGACCTGACGACCCTTGAGCTGATGCCATCTGGGCCCGCTGCCTTCTTGCCATTAATCCTCCTCAGTTCCCTCCTAACCTGGGTGGTTGAGAGAGACAGGCTGGAACCTTCTGTTGAGTGTGTATTGGATGCTGTTGTTGGGGGTGGGGAGGAGTGAGCAGGGTGAATAGAGGAGGTGTGAAGTGTCTGAGGTGGAACAGCAGCAGTGGGGGTGGGTGAGTCTGCAGCTGATGTTGGAGACTGCCTCATGGCTGAATCAAATCTGTTGAAGAAATGATTCAGTTCATTTGCCCACCTCACATCCCTCCCAGGCAGAGAGTTCTGATGTTTGTGGCCTGAGATGGTTCTGAGGCCTCTCCAGACTTCACCAGGTGCAAGCTCTACTGAGAGCAGTGCCTTCAAATCAGGAGACCAACAAACCTACAAAGAGGCGTCTGATCTAAAGGCATCAAAGAATCCAAACGCAGATTCAAACAGCGCATCGAGGAACACTTTAACACAAACCACTCCAGAAACATGTGGCAGGGATCAAGACACTCACTGGCTACAAGGACAATCGCACACAAACAAACTCCCCGCACATCACCTCACCTGACACCATAAAGCAGTTCTTCGCCCGCTTTGACCAACAAAACAGTGACACCAACACCTATCCTGCTGTTACAGAGAGGGAGGACGCCCCCATCCAGCTGGAGCAGCATCAAGTCAGAGCCACACTGACAGAGTCTATGTGAGGAAAGCAGCTGGTGCTGACGGTGCTGACGGTGCAGCCGGTGGAGTGCTTAAAGCATGTGCAGACCAACTAGCAGAGGTTTCACCTCCATCTTCAACCTCTCACTGCTACAGTCTGTAGAAGGCAAACAGGTGGACAGAGGACGCCATCATTACAGCTCTTCACACAACCCTCACACATCTGGACAGTAGGAAACACGTACGTGAGAATGCTGTTTGTGGACTTTACCTTCAACACAGTTCAAGCCCACAAACTGGTTCATAAACTCAGCAACTTAGGACCCAGCAGCTCACTGTGCAGCTGGATACTGGACTTCCTGAGCAACACACCCCAGAACGTCAGGATGGGAGCCACACCTCCTCCACCCTCACTCTGAACGTGTGTCCTCAGTCCCCTCTTATACTCACTTTTCACCCATAACTGTTCTCCAGTCCACACCAGTAACACCATTATAAATGTGCTGATGACACCACCATCATAGGACTGATGGACAACAACGATGATTCAGCTACAGAGAGGAGGTTCAGCATCTGAAGCAATGGTGTGACCACAACAACCTGAACACAGCCAAGACCAAGGACATGATAATCGACTTCAGCAGAACAAAGCCATCTGAGCACTCCACCCTCTACATTGATGGAGGAGGTAGAAAGGGTGGAGAGCTTCAAGTTCCTCGGAGTCCACATCTCGGCCGACCTTACCTGGTCCACAAACATCTCCCACCAGGTAGGGAAAGCACAACAAAGGCTGCACTTCCTCAGGAAGCAATGTCAAGCCCCAAAGCCTGCTAATTCATTTCTACTGCTCCACCATCGAGAGCCTTCTGACCTCCTGCTGCACCCTCTGCTTCAACTGCTGCACTGTGGAGGACAAGAGGAAACTGCAGCGCGTGGTGAGGGCAGCAGAGCGGCCAATCAGCACTTCACTGACCCCCCTCAGAGACATCTATACTGGCAGACTTCAGCAGGAAGCATCATCATCAAGGACCCCTCCACCCTGGACACTCACTTTCCCACCTTCCCTCTGGTAAACTCTACAGGTCCAACAAAGACAAACAGACTCAGTAGAAGTTTCTACCTCCACCCTGACTGAAGGTTAACTGTGCTGTTAACACTCATGGACACTTGCACTAGATTTATTTCTAACCAGTATTCATTACAGTAGAATTCCTGCCTCTATTTATAGAACTGTATTCTTTTACAGCAGCAACCAGCATTCCTACCGCTTACTCAATGTGCAGTCCCACCAATCACAGAGCACCTTATACTGACCTGATCCTCCTCTTTACACTGTACCTGCAGATATATCTATAGATTTGTTTCTGTATAGAACTTGTGCAGATCCTTTTGTTTACTTCATTTATTGTGCATTACACACATTCCTGTGTAGGTACCTCTGAAACTTGTTCTTATCTTTATTTATCTTCTTCTATTATCCTGAGAATCTGAATGTAAACAGATACAAGCTGCCAATGGAGAGAAACTACTCATTGTTCTGGTAACAGTGACAATAAAGATCTTCTATCTTATCCTGATAGAATTTCTATGAATTTCTGTCAAACTGTGGACTCACGGGACGAGTCTTCAGATGACGTCTCCTGCTCATCGCAAGAACTCGAGCAACTAACCATAAACGTTCATCCTCTCTGTGTCTGACTTTTAGCTTCAAAATCGCTTCATTTCATTTTCTTCTTTTCTTCTTAACATAGAAAATTCCATTATGAACATTTGGCTGCATATGAATATACTTCACTTTATGAAGCATCAACCCATGCAGTTCATCTTCAGTTAGATTCACCATCAGCTCATTTTCACATCAACATCCACATAATGTCTTTTTGATTCAAACACACAGGAAAACTTTCTTCCCAGAAACAAATATATTCAGTATAATTGATTTGATTTCCATGTTAATGTTAGATTAGTGGCTCCTCCATCCTTTCCACACAGACTCTGTCTTTCTTAATAAGACTTTCATGTCCGGTTAATCTGGAGATGGAGTCTTTGGTCTTCGGCTTGTTTTGTCCTCGGGTTGTACACTTTGTACAGCCCGAGGACCCCATGTTTTCTTTTTCTTTTTTTAAAGGATACACGGCACACCATGCTAAGACATATCACATTTTCAGCTTATAGCTCTTTGGGAATCAAATGCGGCAGTTTGCTGATTTCCGTCTGGTGACTTTCATGTTTATCAGCCTAGGAGTTTACATACTTTCTCCCTGCTGAAGACAATTAACAAGAGCTTATTCATGTGCTCTAATTCCCTTTTTTGTCTTTGTTTTTTTTTGTGTGTGTGTCTATTTTTGTCCTAGATGGCCTGGCGCAGCAGGTAGGGGCGAACTCTATGTCTGAGTTGGTCTTTGCTCAAGCAGTCCAGAAATGGCTCAGATATGCTCCAGATAAATGCGGGTGGCGCGCAGGACACACATCATCCATCCCCATCCCGGAGTAAATAATAAAAAGTGACGTGAAACATGGAAATGTAAATAGGAAACTTTGTCTTTTAATAAAGTATTTTGCAAATGATACATGTCTATTGACCTTTTTTGTTTTTTTGTTTTTTTTCAATCAAAAAAGCAACTGCGCCGAAAGAGGTGGAAAATCAATACCATAGCTCAACAGTGTTTCAATATCAGAATCTGACATTGTTTCAATGTCAACAGTGTTAGAAAATATAACGTCGAATCAATGTCAGGTTTCAACATTGATTCAACATCAAAACCTGACGTTGTTTCAACGTTAAAAATGGGTGCAAGAGTGATGTTGGGTCAACGTCACACTTCAACGTTGCTTCAATGACGTCGCCTGATATTGACTCAACATTGTTTCAATGTTTCCTTGCTATCTGGGCAGTGTGGGGCCGACAGAGTTATTATCATAGTTTCTTATTCGTTGCTTTGGTTAAACTTCTACCTGATTGTATTCTAAACAGTTTCAGTCAGTTAAGCAGGATTAACTATCAGCACAATCACATATGAATTATGACTCTATTGTTAACTCTTAATGTCTTTTATCAGGATGGAGTTCTGGCACATTTCTTATCTTCCAACCTTCCTGCAGCCACACACACACTAATCTCTCAAAGCTGAGTCTACACACACAACATCTACACATTTAAATTATGTCAATTATTCTCATTCAACATATTCATTAAACTTCTGATTCAGAATGAAGATGATTTACTAACAGCACTTCATATCATTGTAAACACAACAGCCTAAATGTTAAAACCTTTTTATTTCTCTCAGAGCCAATAAGAGGTGAGGGGGGGGCTTCTGTCTCTCTCTGTCCCACCTCTCTCAACAAGGCTCATTAAATTCATCCCACTTTCATCATTCATTAAAAAACATATTTATGCTGACTATGTGATGTAATGCAAGAACAGTAGAGGTGAATGGATGGATAATACAATAATAAAATGTCATATAATAACTGCAGCTGTCAGCAGGCGCAGAGCAGCTGAACTAGAACAGCAGTCGTACATTTATTTACAAACCCCACGTGTACAGGGCAGGATGTGCAATGGTCCAGGGGAAAAGGGACAAAGTCCAACACTCGCTCCGCTCACTCGCTCCTCTCGCATTTGTTTTCAGCACACTCACTCTCACTCCACTCCACGCCACCAGGGAAACAGATCGGGGTCACGGACGAGTGCGAGAACCTGAGCACAAGAGAACTGCGGTGAGCATAAACAGAGTAATCACACGACAAACGGGGTTTATCGGGGCTGTACTGACGAGAGTAAGTCCACCACCCAGTGAAGAAGCCTTCTGAGCCTCAGCTTAAACAGCCCAGGAGTCCAGGTCATCAGGTAGATTCACGGCAGGTGCGTGGGCCAAGGGCGGAGCCCAGCTGGGCAGACAGGTGAGAGACAGGAGAGAGACATATAACCATAGTGTGCTAATAGCAAATTCTTTTGTCAGGGTTAAAGTGAGATCCTGCTTTAAGGGCAGCTTCATCTGCTGGTAATGACAGATGTTTCTAGTATATCAGGCTTGGCCAACATTACAGGGACTTACTTGCAGAGACCCACGAGCTCCAAACTTGCTGCTTTATGATTGGTGCAGATGCTCTAAGCTACTATTAACCAATAAGAACCACGGGGTCAGGGGTCACTACAAGAACTTATCAGCCACCAACTTGTATATATAACTTTCCTCACACTTGTAAAACTCTGTAAGTAGAATTCAATGGGGCAGAGTGACCTGAGCACAGGCCCACTCTGTGACACTCAGAGCTTTGTGGATATCATCTGCAGGTGCACGTACTGGGAGTACTGGACACAGTGCATGTACAGCCAGCTTGCAGCCACTTTGCCACCACTTTAGGACAATGTTTACAGTAGACTGAGCCACACTGACTGTGAGCAGTCATTGTGCTGCTGCATGGCTGATGGCACTGTCCCTGCAGCTGTCAGGGACAACAAGAACCACTCAGCTACCTCAGCCAAGCCAAGACTGTGCTGATGTTGTGACCTGAGACCAAGACACTAACCCAGGATGGTGATATGATGGTGTGAGAGTGGGTGGATGAGCCCATCCACCTTAAATATGGATCATATAAATATCTGTAATGCAACACGTGTTTTATGCAACATGAACATATTTCCCGCTGTTTCATGTTGTGTTTCCAAGATTTCAGTTTACTGTAACTTTCATTTGTATTTCCTTCAGTCTGTTAATCTTGGAGCTGTGTGCAGCTTCTTATTACCAGATGAGAATATGTAACAGTCTGTAGATGTGATGACACTATGGAGCGGATCTCCTGTCTAGTTCTGCACAGAAAGCTGATGTCACTGCAGCTGCTAATATGTGCTGCAGCCAAGCCTACATGAGAGCGCTGTGCTGTGGAACAGGGTGGTGCAGGTGGTGTTATCTACATTTGAACATTAGACAACAGTCACATGAAGACACTTGATGTTGTTAGCTAAAGACCTACAATAAGAGAAAGAGAGCAGCAGCACTAGTGCAGCAACAGCAGCTCCTGTTATAAAAACACTGATCAATGATTTGACTGTAGCTGCTCCAACTGTCTGTGTCAGTGATGCTGTTGGAGATGAATGTTTCAGTAACACTGACTGAGACTGAAATGGTTTAACACTGGTTTCATGTTCAGAGAGATTTGACTGTTGTTTGACGTTCAGTAATGACTCTGGATTCATGATCACTAGCAAGCTTTGTTTTACTGTGTAACTGAGCAGACATTACACGTAAGCAACCTCACTCCCGGGGGGCGGGTCCCACCTTCGCGCTGTCTCACTGCGTGCGCGCGCAGCGTACTACACGGAACAGGTATATTAAAGCAGCATTAATGAACAATATTAGTCAGATGTTCTACAACTGTTAAATGTCACATATTTCCAGTGTTGGGGAGTAACGGAATACATGTACCGCCGTTACGTATTCAGAATACAAAATATGAGTAACTGTATTCCGTTACAGTTACCGTTTAAAAAGGTGGTATTCAGAATACAGTTACTTTGTTGAAATAAATGGAATACACGGCGGTACTTCCCTGTTTCATATTGTCGTGGGTCAGGACTGTTTGGGTTTGTTTGACAGCTACGTTCCGTTGTTCCAGGCGGCAGCGTTACGGTTGCCATGGTTACAGGGTGACGCGCTCTCTCTCTGTGTGTTTCCTGGGTGAGAGAGCGCTTTTTTGTTGTTGTTGTTGTGCTAAGCTAAAAGGCAGAATGCTACAGGCATAGCTCTAAAGAATGTAGCCTCATGGGCAGTGTAGTCCGTGCTGCAGGGAGAATGGACTACCATACCCGTTATGTGTCTGTGAGCGAGGGAGGAGAGAAAGGAAAAGTCCGAGCTGTCACGAGCAAAAACGGGAGCTGGAAGCATGTAAATATAATAATAACCACTGCAGCCAAGAAGAGTGCCTGACGAGCCCATTTGTAAGTAAGCTATTAAGACTCAACTGTACACTGTGTTCGTGTTTTCCTCCGGAAAAATAAGTTCCGTTGGAGCAGCCTTTCAACGCCTCTCTGTCTCTGGCAAGCAAAGTTGACCCAGACAACAAAGTAAAGCTAGTTTTCGGCTACCAGCCCGACACGGAACCCACCGTATTAGCCAGAGGTCCCTTTACTACGTTTCGGAGCCGCGGACCTTCAGTAACAGTAATAAATCACAGCAATAGTACATTCACGTAGTTGTAAACAGCATAATAATATATTAAGTATTCCAAAGTATTCAGAATAGGTTACTCTCATTGAGTAACGTAACGGAATACGTTACAGAATACATTTTGGGGCATGTATTCAGTATTCTGTAGTGGAATACATTTTAAAAGTAACCTTCCCAACACTGCATATTTCTGATATATGTATAAAACATAATCATGCTCTGTTACACACATTCATATTTGACTGTTACTGTATCATATTCAGTCCTCGTCTTACACTCAGGTGTTCATCGCAGTCACAGACGTGTCTGTAGTTGTTGTTGTCAGACATGTATGTGTCTCTGTGTGTGTGTGTGTGTGTGTGTGTGACTTTTCCTGCTACCTTTCATTACATAATTACCAACAAGAATAAACTGTTAATTACACCAAAGAACAGCTCACTTCCAGATGTTAGCTGCCAAAAGATTTTGTCAAATGTTTATTATCATCTTATTTTTTATTTTCCAACCTAAATATCAGCAGCTTTAAAGCAGCCTGGTTGTCTAGCAGTACTAGTTTGTGTCACTAGATGGCAGTGTAGGCTTTGGTGTGTGTTTGATCACTTTGTGTTTGTCTGTTTCTGGTGTGATCACAGCTGAGACGTGTTTGGTTCTGTGGGCCTTTCAGGTTCATCTAAAACCTCCTGAAAGTTTGAATAATCGTCTCCTTCGTTGAGATCAGACAAAAGCACTAACTAACAATAACGACTAGTAAGTGCCTCAGTTACCAGAAATTACAGTCAGAGATAAGTATTTATGAAACCTCAGAGAAATCAAACTTCATAACATTTATAGAAGCAGAATTATCCTGTATGTTAATCATCTGAAACATTATTATTATCTAAATACTTCATTAATCATTTTCTAAGTAATAAACCTATAATTTACAACCATAACAGCTCCTAAATAACTGCTCTGTCTGTGATGTAATACTTTAGACATATAAACTGCTGTCACTGATGATGTTCTGAACTTATTGATCCAGATCTTTGAAATCTGTCTTAATGTAACCGGCGTGTTCCTACGTCGTGTCTGACAATGAAAGGTCAAAGAAACAAAGAGCTCCAAGTCATTAACTTGCTCGCTCCAGCTCCTACAACCAAATGCAAACAGTAGGGAAGAGGGTTAGCTCCACCCACCACAACTTCCAAGCTAGCAAGAATGATCTATTCATGCTAGCATAGACTGTGCCTGTAACACATCTGTGGCACACACGTACTACACATTTACAGCATCTAGCAAAGACACAATGATGACAATGACTGAACTAAAAACACAATCAGAAACATCAGGGTGGCTAAATATACATTATATGTGTGTTGTACAGTGTTGGGAAAGAAATGACACCGACCTCTCCCACAGGGGGATTGTAGAAAAGGGGAGGGGCCAAAGGGGTACCCCAAAATTTACAGGGTTGCACCAAAGAAGAAGAAGAAGAATGAGGAGGGGCTCCAACTGATAATAAACATAAATGCAGACTTGGAGGTCCTGAAAGTATAAAAGGAACAGTTTGGGTCTGGTTCCATTAATAAACTACACACTAATGCTCACTATTGTGTCGTTATTATAAAGTGCGACTAAATCCTCCCTCTGGATGGGAAGAGTCCATGTGTCAGTATTCAGACACCTGGCTTGGGTTTCTGCAGCTAATGTGTCACCTGTGAGGACTCTGAGACAAACCCACAGCATGCAGGTCATTTCTACATCTGTTGGTGTGTCCTCAGTTTCCCAGCATGCTTTGGCTGTGCTCATGGAAGTGAATGAGGGGGAAAGATCTGTCCTGCTGCCCTGTCAGTACTCGGATTTCATACCTGGTGATCTCAGAGGACAAAAGCAGCGTTACAGCGGCAAGACATCGATGAGAGCTGATGCTCTCAACACTTCAGACCTCCGCCTGTCTCTAAGAAAACCAACAATGGCTGTCAGCAGCAACTACACCTGCTCCACCAGTGCTGGGAGAGAAGAGCTGAGACTGACAGCTCTTTGTACAGGTCAGTACTGCAGAGGTCAGAGGTCAGTTTGCTGACAAACCATTTAAAAACGTTTTTGAGCTAAAATCCATGGAAGTCACAGAGGAAAGAAGAGACACTGCAGAGAGGATCCAGAATATTTGATGTTTTCTGATGACAGTTAAAGTTTCCAGCTATCAAAAAGTGTAACAGCGCAGCCTTCATGTCCTTTCAGTTCTCCATCATTAATGATGACTGTCCGTTATAAATCATGTTGGCTAGTTTTCTAACTCAGTCCATGTCTCCAAAGCAAACTTCTGTCCCACACTTTCTGTGCTGAGTCTTCAGGGATTCTTTTCACTTGGTGCTGAACTAACTTTAATGAATTGGGGCTCCAAAGAAACCCCAGCCCTCCCTAAACAAGGCTAACAAGCAATGCAACAACTCTGTGGGCTCTCTGTAGTGTAGCTATTAATCACAATCAGCTTTACTGACCACAGATATGCACACATGACGCCTTCATGACAGACACTTACTATATGCACAGCATATGCATGAGGACTGACTATAAACATCTACAGAGCCACTTCCTCTCTCTGCTGGTGGTACATACCTGTCCTTCCATCATGGCTGCTCTCCTTGCTCCTCCTCTTTCTCTGCTTTCTGCTGTCTGAGGTGTTCACTAAGTACACGGTCAGTTGTGGCTGATGTCTGTGGTCTCGTCCTGAACAGTGGTTCTGCTGACACTCACTGGTCCTCTGACTCATTCCTTCCTCGTGTCAGTGCTTTCAGTCTTCTCCTTTGGCGAGCTCATTATCCCAGCTGGGTATCTGATCAGGGCGGCAAGGCGCAGGTGTTGATTGACCACAGTCAGATCCACCTACAAGCATCTTTGAGGGAAACATTCTGGCGGCAAAAGAAGCTGAAAGTCACTGTAGAGTGTAGCTAGCATACAGCTAAAGCTAAGTCATTTCAAATAGTTCAATTCAATTCAATTCAATTCAATTCAATTCAATTTTATTTATATAGCGCCAAATCACAACAAAAGTCGCCTCAAGGCGCTTTTATATTGTACAGTAGATAGCACAATAATAAATACAGAGAAAACCCAACAATCATATGACCCCTATGAGCAAGCACTTTGGCGACAGTGGGAAGGAAAAACTCCCTTTAACAGGAAGAAACCTCCGGCAGAACCAGGCTCAGGGAGGGCGGGGCCATCTGCTGCGACCGGTTGGGGTGAAAGAAGGAAAACAGGATGAAAGACATGCTGTGGAAGAGAGACAGAGATTAATAACAGATATGATTCGATGCAGAGAGGTCTATTAACACATAGTGAGTGAGAAATGTGACTGGAAGGAAAAACTCAATGCATCATGGGAATCCCCGGCAGCCTCACGTCTACTGCAGCATAACTAAGGGAGGATTCAGGGTCACCTGGTCCAGCCCTAACTATATGCTTTAGCAAAAGGAAAGTTTTAAGCCTAATCTTGAAAGTAGAGATAGTGTCTGTCTCCCGAATCCAAACTGGAAGCTGGTTCCACAGAAGAGGGGCCTGAAAACTGAAGGCTCTGCCTCCCATTCTACTTTTAAATACTCTAGGAACAACAAGTAGGCCTGCAGTGCAAGAGCGAAGTGCTCTAATAGGGTGATATGGTACTACAAGGTCATTAAGATAAGATGGGGCCTGATTATTTAAGACCTTGTATGTGAGGAGCAGGATTTTGAATTCAATTCTGGATTTAACAGGAAGCCAATGAAGGAAGCCAAAACAGGAGAAATATGTCTCTCTTTCTAGTCCCTGTCAGGACTCTTGCTGCAGCATTTTGGATTAGCTGAAGGCTTTTCAGCGAGTTTTTAGGACTTCCTGATAATAGTGAATTACAGTAGTCCAGCCTGGAAGTAATAAATGCATGAACTAGTTTTTCAGCATCACTCTGAGACAGGATATTTCTAATTTTAGAGATGTTGCGCAAATGGAAGAAAGCAGTCTTACATATTTGTTTAATATGTGCATTGAAGGACATGTCCTGGTCAAAAATGACTCAAGGTTTCTCACAGTGTTACTGGAGGCCAAGGTAATGCCATCCAGAGTAAGAATCTGCTTAGATACCATATTTCTAAGATTTTCAGGGCCGAGTACAATAACCTCAGTTTTATCTGAATTAAGAAGCAGAAAGTTAGCGGCCATCCAGGTCTTTATGTCTTTAAGACATTCCTGCAGTTTAACTAATTGGTGTGTGTTACCTGGCTTCATGGATAGATAGAGCTGCGTGTCATCTGCATAGCAGTGAAAATTTATGAAAATTTTAACCCTGTGGAACACCATAATTGACCTTAGTGTCTGAAGAGGACTCTCCATTTACATGTACAAACTGGAGTCTATTAGATAGATATGATACAAACCACTGCAGTGCAGTACCTGTAATACCTACAGCATGTTCTAATCGCTCTAATAGGATATTATGGTCAACAGTATCGAACGCAGCACTGAGGTCTAGCAGGACAAGCACAGAGATGAGTCCACTGTCAGAGGCCATAAGAAGATCATTTGTAACCTTCACTAAAGCTGTTTCTGTGCTGTGATGAGCTCTGAAACCTGACTGAAACGCTTCAAATAAGTCATTCCTCTGCAGATGATCTGTTAGCTGTTTGACAACTACTCTTTCAAGGATTTTTGATATGAAAGGAAGGTTGGAGATTGGCCTATAATTAGCTAAGACAGCTGGGTCTAGAGATGCTTTTTAAGTAAAGGTTTAACTACAGCCACCTTGAAGGCCTGTGGTACATAGCCGATTATTAGAGAGAGGTTGATCATATTTAAGATCGAAGAATTAATTAATGGCAGGACTTCTTTGAGCAGTTTTGTAGGAATGGGGTCTAAAAGACACGTTGATGGTTTGGAGGAATTAATTATTGAAGTTAACTCAGAAAGATCAATTGGAGAAAAAGAGTCTAACTTAACATTGATGGTACTAAGAGTAGCTGTAGATAATATTACATCTGTGGGATGATTATTGGTAATTTTTTCTCTATTTTTTCTCTAATGATAAAAATTTTATTTGTGAAGAAGTTCATGAAGTCATTACTAGTTAACGTTAAAGGGATGGTTGGCTCAGTAGAGCTCTGACTGTTTGTCAGCCTGGCTACAGTGCTGAAGAGAAACCTGGGGTTGTTCTTATTTTCTTCAATCAGTGTTCAATTCTAGTTATCAGTCACGTCTGAGCAACAACAGGAAGTGCTGTGGACTTTTGGAGGAAACAGAAGTTAATGTTGATGTCACAGCTCATTGCTCGCCCAGATCTTTGCACATCTGTAGAACTTTGCTGCAGAATGCAAAGCACACGTGGCTACAGGAAGAGTTTTAGCTCCAACTTTGTTGGTTGGGAGCTGAACATGAGAAATCCTCAACACCAAGACTGATCACAGACACACAAAGCCCCGGGTCCACTCCACAAACTGTACGTGTCTCATTGAAACACAACGTGACCAAACAACTATGTTAATAAGGTGAAAGCTGCTCTGAAGTCATCAGTGACCATCACCTCCTCTGTCTCCACCCGGCCTGCAGGCCTTCACCTCCTCATTCATCCACAGTGTGCCTCCCTCTGCTCCATCAACTGACGTCCTCTGTACAACTACCTGCTGTGTGCACATCTTTGATTTCTTCTTCTTTGTATCCTGCAAAGCTCAAACTTCACTATAATACAAAGACATTTCAGAAACGCTGCACTGAGTGAAAGATAACAGCAGTGACCTAAATGAGTCTCCAGCGTATTCAAATAGATTTTCTGTGAAGCATTAAAATCAAACTTTTGTTTCTCATCCTTTCAGTTTTGTGCTCGTGCTGTTAGTCTGAGAAGCTCCTTGTTTGAAGTCAGCTCAGGATCATAAAGACTTCAAATCTATTTGATGCCTGAGTAACTTCCATACGGAGAAACATCTGGATCAAATCCACACTGAACGTTTCTGTGACACATTTAAAAGAAGTCTGTTGTTCACAGTCGTGCTTGTACAGAGTGCTGACAGCTGACAGGACCTAACAGAAATAATGTGTCTGTGCTGAATGAGACACTAACATAACACATGATGATGAGTCTGTGATGGGAACACTGGTTCTTTCAGTCACTGGTGTCCTCACTCCAGTCCATGTCAGCTGGAACTAATGATTTGGATCTTATTGTGTGAATGTTGTTGAATCTGTTTACATATTTGATTAAAAACAGTTTTATCTAACGTGATCCTTTCATATTTTAATAAGTGTTCATTGTTATTATGGGCTGTAACAGGCTGACTGTGTTACACAGGATTTCATCCTTTGTCCATCATGACAGTCAGACAGAAATCTGCTTCCTGTTCCCAGTGTGAGCGTTTGTCAGCCTCACTGATGGAGGACGGCTCTCTCACAGTGTGCAGACATGTTTAATGAGTTACTGCTAACAGTCACAGTTCATCGCAGCAGCTGTTTAATATGGACGTGAAAGAATCAGAGATCCAACATGTCCTCTGACCTGGACCCACAGAACTGATCACTGATCACAGAGTCTGTTACACAGACTGACCGTTCTGTGGTCAAACATGAAGGCATCAACGTGACCTCTGACCTTTATCTACAGTGTTTCAGTCTACAGGGAGTGCAGAATTATTAGGCAAATGAGTATTTTGTCCACATCATCCTCTTCATGCATGTTGTCTTACTCCAAGCTGTATAGGCTCGAAAGCCTACTACCAATTAAGCATATTAGGTGATGTGCATCTCTGTAATGAGAAGGGGTGTGGTCTAATGACATCAACACCCTATATCAGGTGTGCATAATTATTAGGCAACTTCCTTTCCTTTGGCAAAATGGGTCAAAAGAAGGACTTGACAGGCTCAGAAAAGTCAAAAATAGTGAGATATCTTGCAGAGGGATGCAGCAGTCTTAAAATTGCAAAGCTTCTGAAGCGTGATCATCGAACAATCAAGCGTTTCATTCAAAATAGTCAACAGGGTCGCAAGAAGCGTGTGGAAAACCAAGGCGCAAAATAACTGCCCATGAACTGAGAAAAGTCAAGCGTGCAGCTGCCAAGATGCCACTTGCCACCAGTTTGGCCATATTTCAGAGCTGCAACATCACTGAGTGCCCAAAAGCACAAGGTGTGCAATACTCAGAGACATGGCCGAGGTAAGAAAGGCTGAAAGACGACCACCACTGAACAAGACACACAAGCTGAAACATCAAGACTGGGCCAAGAAATATCTCAAGACTGATTTTTCTAAGGTTTTATGGACTGATGAAATGAGAGTGAGTCTTGATGGGCCAGATGGATGGGCCCGTGGCTGGATTGGTAAAGGGCAGAGAGCTCCAGTCCCACTCAGACGCCAGCAAGGTGGAGGTGGAGTACTGGTTTGGGCTGGTATCATCAAAGATGAGCTTGTGGGGCCTTTTTCGGGTTGAGGATGGAGTCGAGCTCAACTCCCAGTCCTACTGCCAGTTTCTGGAAGACACCTTCTTCAAGCAGTGGTACAGGAAGAAGTCTGCATCCTTCAGGAAAAACATGATTTTCATGCAGGACAATGCTCCATCACACGCGTCCAAGTACTCCACAGCGTGGCTGGCAAGAAAGGGTATAAAAGAAGAAAAATTAATGACATGGCCTCCTTGTTCACCTGATCTGAACCCCATTGAGAACCTGTGGTCCATCATCAAATGTGAGATTTACAAGGAGAGAAAACAGTACACCTCTCTGAACAGTGTCTGGGAGGCTGTGGTTGCTGCTGCACGCAATGTTGATGGTGAACAGATCAAAACACTGACAGGATCCATGGATGGCAGGCTTTTGAGTGTCCTTGCAAAGAAAGGTGGCTATATTGGTCGCTGATTTGTTTTTGTTTTGTTTTGAATGTCAGAAATGTATATTTGTGAATGTGGAGATGTTATATTGGTTTCACTGGTAAAATAAATCATTGAAATGGGTATGTATTTGTTTTTGTTAAGTTGCCTAATAATTATGCACAGTAATAGTCACCTGCACACACAGATATCCCCTAAAATAGCTAAAACTAAAAACAAACTAAAAACTACTTCCAAAAACATTCAGCTTTGATATTAATGAGGTTTTTGGGTTCATTGAGAACATGGTTGTTGTTCAATAATAAAATTATTCCTCAAAAATACAACTTGCCTAATAATTCTGCACTCCCTGCATTTGAACTTTTTACATTGAGCCTCATGATCATTGTGATAACATGTGATCATTCAGCCCCACGAGTTCATGGATATACTGGAGGAAATGCATCTTTATTAGAAGGACCAGACCTCAGACCTCACACACGATGATGTGGGTGAGTCCATCCAGCAGAGACGTGGAGACACAAAGAGCTGCTGGACAGTTTCAGGTGTTGCATTTCAGTTCAGGTTCATGGTTGTCCACTAGAACCTGATGTAGAAGCTGCAGCATGGAAGCCCACGATGATGGGGCCGAGGAGCAGCTCTTTACTGACATCTAGTGCTTTTATGTCCTTTTGCTGCTTAATAAAGTTCAGCTTTCTTCTCCTGCAGATGCTTTGACAAGTCGTTTGCTGTCCCCATGACTCAGGACCAACAACGTCGGTGCAGCACTGCAGCCGTCTGTCTGAAGGCCTGAAACTCCTCCCACGCTGATCACAGGTGAGCTTCATTCAGGGAAACCTGTGATTGTTTCAGCTCAGCTCACCTGTTGGACAGTAAAGAAGTCCAGCCAACCTCCAGCAGGGAGAAAGAAAAGTGTCTGTATTATGATTGGTTTTCTCTGAGAGTGATCACAGATCCCTGCAGGGTGACTGAACACTCGCACACACTTCCAGCTGTGGAGGCGCAGTGATGGCGCCCTGCAAACATGAATGAACCCTGTGCACTTTGTTTACACGCTGCTTTATGGTCTTTGCTGTGACTGAACTTCATGTCTCCTGAGCACGACCCCGGCGCTCTCCTCCTGTTACAGGATGTGATGTGTCAGATGGGAGCGTGCCCGTGGGGATCTGTGATTTTCAAGGTCAGGACGTGTTTCAGCCTCTGCTGGCGTTGATGTCACAGAAGAGTTCAATCCTTCCTGTTTCATCGTCCTCGTCTTCTGACAGCGAGCAGAGACGTGTCTGTGATGGCGTTTGGTCGTGTCGACGTCTCGTTACGACGCGAGCGTTTCATTTGATGAACAGTCCTGATGGATTGTGATTGGTGAAACTGGAGACTTGCTCCGCCTCCCACCTCGTCCATCATCTTCCTGTGTGTTGTCCCAGTGTGTGTTTGCTTTGGTGTGGATGTCACAGAGTCCTTCACTGATGCAGACGCCTCCTGTCTGTGTGGCTGCTGCTCTGTCTCTAGTTTCTCTGCTTCAGCTTTGTTTTCTCAGTCTGGAGGAAATGGCTGTAATGCCCCCCTCATGCCTACTTTAGGCCCCTCCCACAGGGTAGACAGCCAGACTGTGACATCATCATGTGACACACAGTTAAATCTTTCTGTACTTCCTGTTTAGTGAGCTCATCATTTAGCACACCCTCATTAAATCTGCAGTATTTAGATAGTTTACTGGGTCCTGTCCTCACCATCAAACATACTGGTTTGTGTCCTCACACAGTGATGGTTCTGTACTACAGTCACTGGTCCCATAGAGTTCTTTACCAGGTGGTGTTGAAGAGCTCTCATGGACCCGGGACATGAAGGTGATGTAAGTGGCCCAGAGATGTGAACCCAGTTCTGCTGGGTCAACGGTCGGTCTGAGAGCACAGCTGAAGTTAAATATACAGGATATAAAGTTTAAGACGTGTTTGTTTCAGCTTCTGTGGGAACATCTTGTTCCCTCGTCGGCCTCTGGGACGCGCTATCTTCTCACATGTTCTTCACATCCAGCTGTTGGCTCGGTGTCTCGGTGCAGCAGATATCTGATCGTGCTCTCGTCTTTGTCGCTGACACCGTGGTTCTGCTCGCGCCCCTCTCGGGTTTCTGTCCTCAGCTTTTCTAGTTTCTGGATTCTGTGTGTGGAGTGTCGTCCTCTTCCTGTAGAGCGCAGCATCACACTGATTTTACACACATGTTGATGGTCAGTGGGCCGGACGAGTGAAGCTCCTCTTTGTGTCAGTGCAAAGATGTTTAAGTCACTGTTGATTCCTGAGACATGTTAATATAAAGGAGCAGCTTCAGCAGCACGTCTCAGTGTTTCTACAGGACAGGACGGCCTCTCCCAGTCACCATGGGGGGAGAGGTGGGCTTCCCCTGGACTTCAGTCTGTCGCAGGGCGCTGTGAGACTTATTTCATATATTTAAAGTTACAGAAACTGATGCCCTGCTTCATATTTTCCAAAGCTGTCCAATGGGCTGAAGACTTTGGCCGATTCTGGTCCCCGGGCCTTATGTTTGACAGCCCTGCTCTAGAGGAGGCTGACACTTTAAAAACATTTAGTGTTGCAGAGTTTTCATTGGACCTATAGGATCGTGGCCACGTCCTGTAATGTAGCCGAGTTAAGGCAGCAGCACAGTTACACTAACAACAGTCTGAAACTACAGGCTCAACAAACACAGTCACACAGCAGGTTCACACACACTCAGTATCTGCAGCTGAAGGCAGCGTATCAGGGCTGCAGCTGGACTGTGGTTGGCTCCAGAGAAGAAGAGACAAACACATCTTCTCTTCCTCCTGAATAAATCTCAGACGCAGCAGGAAGCAGCTGCTCCACCTTCTGCACAGTTACACGACTGCTCAGGGTCACGATGTCAGCAGAGAGCAGGAAGCAGGTGTGTGCTGGACTCCTCACATATCACACGTGAGGGGCCGTAATAATAAAATCACAGCGATCCAGGTGTGTTACAGTTTAAACAGATGAAGGTAAAATCAGCTCCAAATGTTTGGATCTCATTCAGTCTCACTCAGTTTCTCTTCTACTCGCAGTTTTACGCTAGTTTGTCTCCTTCTGAGAGTTCAGCTCCGCCCACAGCAGTGACAGTGATGTTAAAGCTGATCACACATCACACAGGGATTTATTATGTTGGACTTTTGAGACAAAGCTGGTGTGTGAGAAGTATTAATGATGTTTAGTGAGCGTAGCATCAATATGAAGACGAGGAGAATGTGAGGAAGAATCGTGTTTCATTAAATGAATGTTTAAATTTGAGTTTTCATGCTGTTTCACGCTCAGAGTAAACTTAAAAACAGAGTTCACAAAGGTCATCAAAGGTCATCATCTGTCTGTCAGAGACAGGATCCTATATTACTGCTCACAGAGCAGCTGATGGAGGAAGAATCAGAGAGTAAAGTTGTGTCTGAGCTTCCATAATCAACACTGATGCTCATCAGAGGAACAACTGTGAACAACTGTGCTCTCCCCACACAGCTCTGACACACCCTCATGACAGCTGATTGGTCAGTAGGTGGGCTGGTCACACCTGCTGATCACTCACCTGTTCCAGACCAGACCTGCCCATCTTTTACGGTGTGGTCTGCTGGGGCGGCAGCATCTCTGCTGGGGACAGGAAGAGACTGAACAGGCTGATCCGCAGGGCCAGCTCTGTTCTAGGATGCCCTCTGGACCCAGTGGAGGTGGTGAGTGACAGGAGAATGGCGGCTAAGCTGTCATCCCTGTTGGACAACATCTCCCACCCCATGCATGAGACTGTGACAGCACTGAGCAGCTCCTTCAGTGGAGACTCGGCACCACACGTGTGGGACGGAGAGGTTTCGCAGGTCTTTCCTCCCCACTGCTGTCAGACTCCACAATAAAGACTTTAACTGATCAAACACACACATCCACTAATGTGCAATAATCTTTTCTGGCATCGTTGTATTTTTACTCAGTAGCATTTGTATTCTATTTTTATCTCATTGTATATTTTATTCTATTTTATTCTACTGTATATAGTATTTTATTTTATTCTATTCTGTACAGTTGTGTACTGTACTTATTCTTATTTTATTTTATTCTAATTTTTGCTTCATAACTTTTGCACTGTCCACTTCCTGCTGTGACAAAACAAATTTCCCACGTGTGGGACTAATAAAGGTTATCTTATCTTATCTTATCTTATCTTATATAGATTAGAAAATATGAACTATGGATGATTATGAGCTGAGTGCAAAATCCAGGCAGGAGTGACGAGCAAAGAGTTTCCACAGCCTGAGTCAATAAGTGTGTTATTGTAAGAGGTTAGCAGTGATGGGGGTGAGGGTGGTTTAGCTCTTTGGTCCTGTGGTGGTGGAGAGGGTGGAGCAGAAGAAAGGTTGTGCTTCATCCACACATGAGCTGAGATCAGGAGTGTGTGTGTGTTGTAGCATCTAATACTTTCCTCACTCAGGGACATGAAAACACTTTATCTGCAGCCTTTGTGATGCTGTTGATATCTGTCTGCATTAAAATGAAACAGCATCAAATCAGAGACTTTGTTGTTTGTAACTAAACAGATAATTATTCCCCCTCCTGTCATTGAAGCTGCTGCTGCTGCTTTTAGCAACAAAGCAAATCAGAGTTGGAGGAATTATGGCAAAGTTAGAAACAACTTCTCCCAGCACATCGGTGCAGCCATTGAAACAGGAATTCACCATGGCAACAGGGTCATCTTCACCTTATGATGAAAAACAATGTTTTTATTCTTTAAATGGATTATTTTTAAGTGGGTAAATGTAGCGGTGCATCCATTAGATCAGTGATCTGCCAGAGTCACAGAGTCATGTCCTGTGTGTGTGTGTGTGTGTGTGTGTGTGTGTGACAGAGAGAGAGAGGGAGACCCTTTTTTGGCAGCCTTTTATTGTAGGAATGACATTGAATATATTCAGACTGGTCGACTGGCATCGATCCTGTGTCTGTCTGTCTGTGGATTTGTGTTTACATATGTGTCCATATTTGTAATTGTGTGTATCTGCTTGCTCTTCATTCTTGTTTTTCTTTATTTCTGCCATTTTTTCACAGTTGAACAACAAGTAGTTTTGTAACCTAACCATGTTCAGGTTTTTTCAGCTTTCCATTTTCTTTTTTCCAATGTTTCTATGTAAGTTATTATTATTCTGCTAAATCATAGTTTTTCTGTTAAGTTATAATATTTCTGCCACTTTTCAGTGTTTGTGCTAAATATAGTATTTCTACTAAATGTAGTATTTCTGCTTAATCATAGTATTTCTATATATTTCTGCCAGGTCTCCAGGCAGCCAAGCCTCTGTGAGGACTGAGACATTCAAATTGACATATCAGGGCCTTCATGGCTTCCCAGGCAGCTTATCATATCTGAGGGCTGGTGTATTCAAATTTGCATATCGGGCCTTCATGGCTGCTAAGCCAACCAATCATCTACGTCATATATCTCTAATAATTCATATTTTAATGATAAATTGTCTACACTTGAAGATTCCCCCATCTCTTCTGAACAAAACCGTGTAAGAATGACCGTTCTAGCCCCTACGGTTAGGAAATTATGGCCATTTGTTTGAGGGGAATCCCCAATATGAGAAATAGACAGCAAAAAGGCGTCTCTCTCTCTCTCTGTGTGTGCTGTGTCTAAAAGGCTTCACTTGGTGCACCTGTTTTGGCGGGAAACCAGCAGCCTTTCTGATTGGTGGATTCAAAATGAGCATCTCCAGGCTGTTTGACTGACCTAGAAACATACAGGAAACACTAATAACAGCCCCTGTTCACTTGCTTGTCTCTTTGTCTCTCTTGATTGAGAAAGTAATATTCTCCGCCACTCTGTGTTCCTCCACCACTGCCTCGTTTGAGTTTTGGACGAAATGCATTCTGGGATATTGCATTTCATCATTTCAAGCTGATTGGAGACCAAAACAGCCAATCAGATTTTTTTTGCATTCAAGTCTGTGATTGGCTGGTTTTGTGGCACAAATATAACGGTGTACAGAAAGAGTTGAACGCGCATGGGCAGAAATGTTGAGAGCACAAGCAACACATTGCGAGCGAGCGCAAATGCAAAAACTGAGCGAGAGGGGCTGTTATTGTGTGTGTGTGTATGGATAATAACAAACACTGAAATACATTTTTTGCACGCAGCAATGAATTTTGTTCACTCAAATTTAGCTTTTCTTCGCTCAAAATAAATTTGTCCTTTAAATGCAACACTTGCACCTGCAAAAAAAAATAAAAAATTTCAATTTTTTTTTAAGTGCGCTCAGAATAGTGGCACAAAAATAACGCCATAGTCAGATCCTCTCTACAAACAAGCTGCTGCTGCTGCTTCAACCTCTCTGGATCATCAGGACACAGCTCCTCCCCTCTCAGCACACACACCATCCTGTTTACCATCATTAGCTCCACCTGCAGAGAGAAGAAGGAAGAGCAGAGGAGATAAACAAGTGTTTCCAGAGACTCTTCATCAGCTGTCAGTCAGTGATGCAGCACATCCAGTATAAAGAGCAGCAGGGACTTCAGTGCTGGGACTGTACTAGGACTCATTGTTGCTTCACTTTTTCTAATCTTCAGATTTTTATTGAAGTTGATGAAAATGTTTTTCCCTCCTAGTTTGAGTTTGGACTTTCATTCATTAGAAGAACCTTGGTGTGTCCACTCTGAGATCTGTAGGAACCCCAACAACAAGCCCAACAATCCAGATGGACGGTTCCAGCTGTTAACTGGAGGAATTCCATCCAAACATCTGCTCTCACTAAATTCTTCCTGACCTACAGACTGTGTTCTTCACTGCTTTAAACGTGGAAATGAATGCAGTCATTGGTCTGCGTGCTACCTGTACCTGTACAGGCAGCAAACCTGTAGTGATCCCATATGTGTCAGGAGTATCGGAGCAGTTGAGACGCATTTTTTCGAAACACCGGGTCTCTGTGGCTTTTAAACCCCAAAACACGCTGCGCCAAAAACTGGTCCACCCCAAGGATCGGGTCCCCCGACACAAACAGAGTAACATAGTGTACGCTGTTAAGTGCCAGGAGGATTGCCAGGATTTATACATCGGGGAAACCAAACAACCTCTGGCGAAGCGGATGGCACAATACAGAAGAGCTACCTCGTCAGGCCAGGACTCTGCAGTCTATTTACACCAACAGGCCAGTGGACACTCTTTCAATGATGAGGATGTACACATCCTGGACATGGAAGAACGCTGGTTTGAGCGTGAGTCAAGGAGGCCATTTACGTGAAAAGGAAAGACCATCTCTGAATCGAGGAGGGGCCTAAGGGTACAGCTTTCGCCATCTTACAATGCTGTGATTGCAGCCATTCCCCAACTCTCTGTGAATGGGACTCATGGCCATTGATCAGTGTTCTTTGATCAGTGGGTTTTGGTCAGTGGTTGTTGATCAATGGTCATGAGAATTTGCATAATTATGATTAAGGAACTGACCTCACAGCCCATTGTTCCTTCAGTGAGCTGGTTTCAGTCATTATGCAAATGTACTGTTTATAAGGTTTGGGGAAACCTGCAGTCAGCTGAGACTGAAGAAGTCACTTGGATGAGTGACGAAACGTTTCTCCCACAAAACGCTACGTCCAGATGAACAGATTCAACTTTTGGAGATTTCCTTTCCTGGATGATTGAGAATGCATCAAGACAACATCGATTCACTGATCCACACCACCAGGATATACACCAATGACATCGGAATGTCATTTGGACTGGAGAAGTGTAGTCGGATAATAACGATGAGAGGGAAGGTAGTCATAAATGAAGGGATCGAACTACCAGAAGGCAACATTGCAGACATAGAGGACAGGTACAAGTACCTAAGGATCCCACAGACAAATGGGAACCATGAAGAGGCCGCTAGGAAAACTGCAACCACCAAGTACCTGCAGAGGGTCAGGCAGGTCCTAAGGAATCCGCTGAACGGTAAGAATGAGATCCGGGGTATCAACACCTATGCCCTGCCCATGATCAGGTACCCTGCTTGAATAATAAGTTGGCCAAAGGAGGAGATAGAAGCCACTGACGTCAAGACCAGGCAACTCCTGACCATGCATGGAGGGTTTCACCCCAAGTACCGCACCCTGAGGCTGTATGCTAAGCGGAAGGAAGAAGGCAGGGGACTGGTGAGTATCAGCACCACAGTTCAGGATGGGGCTGCGAACGTCCATGAATACATCAGGAAGATGGCCCCATTTGACCGCATGCTCAGTGAATACCTCAGACAGCAGGTAAGACTCCAGGTGCAGGCTGTGTAAAGATTCCCCTGAGACAATCTAGCAAATAACAGCAGGGTGTAAGATGCAGGGTATACATGGAACGCCATATCCAAGTGGCCGGCATAATACACAGAAACATTTGTGCCAAATATGGCCTGAAAGTCGCCAGGTCAAAATGGGAGACGCCACCAAGGTCAGTGGAGAATTACACTCATTAACCGCAATATTATAATGTTGCAAGCAATCACAAACTATATTCTCTTTATCTCTGATCTATATCAAAGAATCTATTCTCAACAGTTGGAAAACAGGAGGTGTATCACTCCTCCTGTTTCCCCACAGTGTTTACACTTCAACCTGCTTTTGGTGGCTTTTTTGCAGCAACTGTGACACTTAGTAGTAGAACTGACCCACAAAACAACAACTACACTAACTATATAGTCTGCAACACACCCAGTGAGCTTGATTTGAAGTGGGTTTAATAAACACATTGCAATGTGGAGAGAACATCCCAGTGAAACACCAGGACCATCTCTGTGCCCACCATCCTTACATCTTATATACAGACACACAGACAAAGAACATTCACAGACTCTTACATGTTGGCCCCTCTCAGGGGGAGCTATACCTCCTCCCTCACAGAGACAATTATGACCTTTTTTCTGCTTGGCCGTCACCTAAAGATTTACATCCCTGATAAGCAGAAGGAGTCTCACTATCTGTTTAACGTCTCCCATTACAACGTCCTCACTGTGTTAACATTCCACATGGATGTAAACTGGTGACAGGAGTGCTCTTACTATGGTAAAGTGAGAAAGTGATATTACTATAACTAATGTGATATGATTAAATATGTGATTAATACATGAGAAAAGAAATCTGCCACCTACATCCAGAGCAACATCACAGACACTCTGGATCCCTGCAGTGTGCCTACCGGTCCAACAGGTTACATCAGACACCATCGCTGCTGCCCTTCACTACTACCTCTCCCACCTGGAAAACAAAGACTCATACATCAGGGTACTTTTGGTTGATTACAGCTCCGCTTTCAATACTGTGATCCCTCACAAACTCACTCACAAGCTGACAACACTCGGCCTGCACCCTCCACCCTCTGTGACTGGCTACAGGACTTTGTGACTGGCAGACAAACACTGGCGTCCCACAGGGTTGCGTCCTCAGCCCCATCCTCTACACCCTGGTCACCCATGACTGTGTCACCTCCAACAAAGACAACATCATTTTGAAATTCACGGATGACACTGCAGTGATCGGTCGCATCACTGGAGAGGACGACGTGGCTTATAGGAGAGAGGAGGCTGGTCTGGTGTCATGGTGTGAGGACAACAACCTCACCCTCAAGACAGATAAGACAAAGGAGATGATAGTGGACACGAGGAAGAAGAAGAGGCCTCACCAGCCGCTGTTTACCCGGGAGTGTGAAGTGCAGAGGGTGAGCAGCAGTACCTGGGCGTCCACATCAGTGAGGACCTCACCTGGACACTGAACACCACACAGCTGGTCAAGAAGGCTCAGCAGCTGCTGTATTTCCTGAGCACGCTGAGGAAATTTGGTATGTTGGCCAAGATCCTCAGCAGGTTCTACAGCTGCACTGTGGAGAGCACCCTGACCAGCTGCATCACTGCATGGTACGACAGCACTACTGCTATGGAGTGCAAACGCCTGCAGAGGGATAACAACCGTTCTCACACTTTGGCTCGTGTGATTAGGTAGAGGATCATTAGGGGGTCAATTGTCCCTCTTGGGGGGACACTCCCACAGGGCATAAATCTGTGACTCTCCAGCATTTGACCCTAGAACTGAAGAAGCTTCTCGGATGAGAGGTGAAACGTCTTCAAGCAACTTAAAGAAGTCCAGACGCTTTTCTTTCCAAGCTCCTTCGACAACATCATTCATAGAACAACTTCCAGCTTCTTTTGCTCGGCTACAGTTTGGATGGATTTCCATTTAAAGATTAAAAGAGACTAAAGTGGTTAGGGTCGGGAGGTCAAAGGTCAGAGCTCCTGTGGGTCTGAGGGCAGCCTCACGCTGGAGAAGGATGAAGGAGCCTGACCTGAGCCAGTGTTTGACATGAACACATCAGTACTGCTATCAGTGAGCCTAACGACAGCCGTTAGCATCATTTCAGTGCTTCAGTCATTTAAAACAGCGGTCCCCAACCCCTGGGCCTCGGACCGGTACCAGTCTGTAAGTCGTTTGGTACCAGGCCGCAAGAGTTGAGGCTCAGGTGTGAAAAATATGGTTTTCAGGGTTTTTATCGGTTTTCAGCGTTATTTTGTTATCGTTTTTATCGTTAACTCGGTTTTCCTGGGTCTTTTCACGTGTGTTATGAATAAATCTTCTTTTTTTCGGTACCGGTACTAGTTTATTTTGTTGTATTTATCCGCGACACCTTAAAGGCTGGTCCGTGAAAATAGTGTGGGGCATAAACCAGTCCATGGCGCAAAAAAGGTTCGGGACCGCTGATTTAAAAACACTTCCTGTCACTGTGGTGGTTACAGTGACATCATGCACTTTGTGTTTTGACCTCCAGAGGGCGACAAATCAGCACAGACAGAGAGCTCCATTCGAACTTTGCTGCCATCAGGAATAATTCTTCAAATATAATCATCAGTGTTTGAGCAGTTATGATATCAGGGACAATCTAGACATGTGTGACAATACTGAACATGTCACATGACACACCTTAAACATCATGTGATCCACTCTCAGTCTGCACCTTCATTCATGACTTCAAGGTTGGTTGTGCGTACTTGTGCCTATGGTTGAAATGAGCTTTAAAGAAACAGTCTGTGAAATAAAGCTTTCATCATAGGATTCATGTGAGCACCACATGAACTTTGTACCAACAACATCTTCAACAACAGAGTCTGAATGAAGCTCAGGTGTTAATGCTGCTCACTGATTGGACGGTTGGTTTCAGATCTGCTCTCAGTCTTTACTACACAGGTGAAGGTAGAAAGTGTGACTGGATCTATAGAGATTGAAAATGTGACGTCATTCAGGGGTAAAGCCGCAAAGGATTCTGGGAACTCGTGGCAAGCGGTACTAGCGCACGCAGGCTTTCAATTGAACTCAGTTACACAGCGATAAAAAGAAACACAAAAAATGGCAAGAAGCTGTTGTATTATTAACTGCAATAGCCGGTCGCATGACAGCCACGGGAAGCCGACGGGTAAAGAGATCGGTTGTTATCGGATTACATCGTTGAAGAGAAATTGTTCGAGCCGTGTTTCTGAAGTAACAAAGAGGCGACGGATGGCCTGGATTGCAGCCATTCAAAGACCAAATATAACGTCCCAGTCTGCTCCAAGCATTCCCACAAAGGTCAGTGTTTTGTAGTAGTTAATACGTCATTTTTCTTAACATAATTGGTGATATAGGTTACAAGCAAGCCTGGCGCTGAACAGAAATTGTCGCGCTATGCTCCTTTGTTTATTGTGCATAAATAGTGAATTGTCCTGACACAATATTGCGTTTCGCTTCTGTTATTACCACGGTACATTGACAAAAACATATACTTTTATTCACAGGATAAAACAGTTTTTTTGTATCACTAATTGCCATGTACGATTACAGCATACAATATTATTGTCACTGCTACATTTCTGTAATGCGTACCAGAAATTATTTCCACTACTAATTAATTACCGTTGAGCTCAAAGGTTATATTAATAAACGGTTAACAAATCTGTATTTATGAAGACGATTTGTGAGACAGGTAAACTTACCTTTGTTTGTACGACGGTCTTTTGTTCTACACGGTGCATTTCAAGGTCCTGTACCCATCCGTTGGTAAACTGTACCTGGGCTTGTTGCAGTGACCTGAAGTTACTAAAAACTTCATGAGTGTATGCACTCACTCCAAGAACCGTATAATTATAAATCTGAGTGTGGTGAAAGTTGGGCAGCACGCTAACGTCTTTTGTCCACTCTGTGTGCTCGTAAGGGTCTGACCCTCTCACTCCTTTGATTTTTTCCTCGTATCTTTTCTTTGACTTTTCATCAAGTCTGTCTTTGTACGGACCGGCATTGTTCTCCTTAGTTTTGTGCATACCTTTTTTGGGGGGCAAAGAAAAAGCAAGAAGGTATTGGAACCGGAGAATGAACGTTTTGCGGTGCTGCAAATGCTTGCGTTTGATGCATTGCTTTGATTGTTTTGCCACGAGTACCCGGCATGCAATGCGCGAAAGTCACGTGGTCTGTCAATCTCTATAGACTGGAAACAGACAAACATGCTGAACATTTGAAGCTTTGCAGCAGAAATGTTCATGTTACAAATACAACAGAGCTGAACTGGGATCAGTGTGTTCACACCTGCAGCTACAACAAGGTTTCATGTCTCCACACGTCAGCATGTGAACTTTACTCTGACTCAGTCTGAGCAGTCAGACGGCATATTTTTAAAGTTAACACATCAACACACACAGCTGAGCCCCTCCCACCTGTGCTGAGTTTCAGGTGGAGCCCCGCCTCCTTCCAGGAAGCAGCTCACCTGTGTGTCCGTGTTTAGTGTCCAGGGGCCTGTTCTTCGTACCTCGCTAAGTAAGTTAGCCGGATTTGAATGTTGACGATTTCGCGTGATCTTGGATCGTTCGGTTCTCGAAGCTCATCTGGGACTTGCTGTCATAGCAACAGATCCGCAGCGTAAACCTGCTCGGGAGCAGGTTTACTTTATGTAAACAGGATTAGATCGCGGCCTCTCAGGTATGTCCGCTGCAGTTATATGAAAGCAAGAGCGATATTTCGCCACTGTTTTACCATAAATAAATATTAGCAATGTAACTAAAGATAATGTATTTGATTCTTTTATTGATTTCATACAGATACATACAGGTCATTTCCGAAAAAAGGAAATGTACTATTAATCATTCTATTACATGTAGTAGATCATGTCAGATGTAATTCATATTTTAGGGTAGTAATAGTAAATTACTACGTGCAATCAAGATGACAGACCACGGCTAAAAAGCGAAGGTGGATTTGGGAAGTCTGTCGCAGCCATGTCCTGTCCGTTTGTATGCGCGAGCAAGGAAGGTGCAAGATTGATAAGGAGAGTTTACAGAATTTAGCGTATATTGCGGGATAGACGGGATCCTTTAGCTCGGCGTGACGGTGTGCTCATAGAGATATCGATTCTCCGTGAGGGTATTATTTACTTTTTCTCTCTCTCTCTCTCTCTCTCTCTATATATATATATATATATACTTACTGTACTGTATATACTTACTCCCGACTTACTGTGCATGCTTCAGTCACCCCTTGCATGGGAACAGGTAAAAGTGATGGAGTGTTATGTCAAACTACACACATAAAAACCCACAATGTCAATAAATGTCACAGTACGAAGAACAGGCCCCAGGTGTGGAGTGGAGCTTGTTGTTGGTGTGTGAAGAAACTGTAAGTTTGCTTTGTTTCCTCCTTTAACAGTTTGTCTTTAGGAACTTTACTGTTTGTTCAGCTCATGTTTGATTTCTTCACACAACAAACTGTGTGTGTTTATATTTCCGGTCTCTCCATTAAAGTCAGTGTGTAATGTTTTCCTGGCTAACATCAGCTGTGTGCAGCTTAGTTCAGCACAAATCTGCCGCTCCATAGTTCACGGTAACGGACTCACAGCTGGACCAACGAGGCCGAGTGTGTCCGCCACTCTGGGGCCTGTTCTTCGTACCTCGCTTACTACATCCAAGATCAAATGACACATCCAAGATCAAATCATCGCGCTAACTTTGAGCTCGCTAATCCGGTTCTCCGAACACACCTGTTGTTGACGATTAGTATAGCTGGATGAAGTAATCTGAGATCACTGGGTGGCTTAAAAGGGGCTACGCATCAATAGTAGAAACATTGATCGGCAACCCTGTGATTGGTCGGCGAAGATGTCGAAGGAGCGCGCACAGTATTTCACGGCAGCAGACCAAGAACTCTTGATTGAGGGATATCAGGAGTTTCAGAGTCTAATTAAAACGCAGGGGAACACTGCAAAGGCTGCAAAAGCAAGGAGAGAGGCCTGGCAGAAAGTTGCTGACAAATTAAACTCGTAAGTGATCCCTGATATTACATTATATCATGTGATATTATATTATACCACATTATATTATATTACATCATATCCTCTTTCACATTAGAGCCACAACAGGACCCACTAGAACATGGGAAAAAGTAAAAGTGAAATATAAGAATATTCCACAGAATGGTAATATTTATCACTTATATTGCTTTTAGTCTATGACAAGAGACCCTGAAATAATCTGTTTGTTTGTTTATAACAGCAACCAAGAAAAGGGCAGAGCAAATAAAGACAGGTGGTGGTCCTGCACCCCCTCGTCACACCCCGGCTTTTTGTACTGTGACATTTATTGACATTGTGGGTTTTTTTGTGTGTAGTTTGACATAACACTCCATCACTTTTACCTGTTCCCATGCAAGGGGTGACTGAAGCATGCACAGTAAGTCGGGAGTAAGTATATACAGTACAGTAAGTATATATATATATATATATATATATAGAGAGAGAGAGAGAGAGAGAGAGAGGAGGAGAGAGTAAATAATACCCTCACGGGAGAATCGATATCTCTCTATGAGCACACCGTCGCGCCGAGCTAAAGGATCCCGTCTATCCCGCAATATACGCTAAATTCTGTAAACTCTCCTTATCAATCTTGCACCTTCCTTGCTCGCGTACAAACGGACAGGACATGGCTGCGACAGACTTCCCAAATCCACCTTCGCTTTTATAGTCGTGGTCTCATCTTGATTGCACGTAGTAATTTACTATTACTACCCTAAAATATGAATTACATCTGACATGATCTACTACATGTAATAGAATGATTAATAGTACATTTCCCTGTTTTTCGGAAATGACCTGTATGTATCTGTATGAAATCAATAAAAGAATCAAATGCTGCATTATCTTTAGTTACATTGCTAATATTTATTTATGGTAAAACAGTGGCGAAATATCGCTCTTGCTTTCATATAACTGCAGCGGACATACCTGAGAGGCCGCGATCTAATCCTGTTTACATAAAGTAAACCTGCTCCCGAGCAGGTTTACGCTTACGGATCTGTTGCTATGACAGCAAGTCCCAGATGAGCTTCGGAGAACCGAACGATCCAAGATCACGCGAAATCGTCAACATTCAAATCCGGCTAACTTACTTGGCGAGGTACGAAGAACGGACCCCTGAGCTACGTTCGTGTTTGTGTACTTATAGTTTGTACTTTCTGAGTTCACTCAGTCCACAGAGGACGCAGCGTACGTGATGACGTCACAGCCCTTAACCTTCTTTACTGTCGCTGTGATTAATATTTACACACGAGACACTTGTAGAGCTGTGACGCTAAGCTAGTCAGACAGCATGCTAACGCCAAGCTAAAGCTAAGCTATCGCTAAGCTAGCCAAGAACCCAGAGTGACGTGAAAGCTGAGTAAACACTGACCCCAGACCAGCACCGTGATAAAGTGAGCTGCTGCTGCTGAACCTGAACAGGTAGCAAAGTGATGAGCAGTCAGGCTGCAGGTTTCTACCTGTTCATGTTTCTACAGTAGAATCACTTTGAAGTGTCTTTGTGCTGTTTCATCTTTATTTGTGCTCATAAACACTCAGAGAAACATCACGTGACCTCATCAGGATCTGTGTTGGTGTGTGGGGCTGTACCTCAGCTTTATGTTGTTACATGGTCGACAGTGTAATAATAACTTTTTTGAGTAATGACCAACACTGATCACAACAAAGAGGAAATGCCTCCAACATGCACAAACATTTGACCCACAACATGCAGTTAATGTGCACAAATGTCTTTGATATGCTGCTCAGTGATGGTGGTGACTGTCAGAGCAGAGCTACTGAGAATCAATAAGTAATATCAATGATGGAATCACTAAATTCTTCTCATCCCTGTCAGTATCATACATGTGCTGTATAATGTGATAAATGTAGAGGTGCTGGCTGTTCTCTCACTCTGCTGTTTAGCTGTAAAGGATGCCTCCCTGCCTTTGTCTCATTCATGACCTTTAATAGTCTCTTCTAACATGCAGAGATCTGTCTGATCTGTTTCATAGAGTCTAACCAGCCTGTACAGGTAACAACAACAGTCACTGCATCACTGACACACAAACTTCATCTCTGTCAATAACAACATTCATACATGGAATAAAAACACATCAGTGGATCATTGCTGGAGCTGCCTGGACTTCAGTCTTCAGGATCTCAACCAACAGCATCGACATGCTGCTCCAGGTGTTTGTGCTCCAGATGTCTGTGCTCCAGACGTTTGTGCTCCAGACGTTTGTGCTCCAGATGTCTGTGCTCCTGGTGAAAAGACTCTCAGTTTCCTCCTTGAAATAACAGGATCAATAGTGGGTCAGCGACATGCTTTCTTTCCCTCTCAGGTTTAAATATCTGGGACTCTCCACCGTTTGGTTTTAGAACTGAAGAAGCTTCTCGGATGAAACGTCTTCCAGAAACTTGAAGTCTCTCTTGTCTTTCCAAGCTCCTTAGATCACCATGACCTGATGACTGAGAACCTACAGACATACTGACCTGGTCTCTAGGTTACATGACAGGTCAGAGATCAGCGACTGTAACTCAGTTACTCCTGTTAATGTGAACTCACTGAGTGTTTGTGGTTTACCTCTCAGACTGACTGAAGATGATGATGGAGGAAGAGGAGGACAGAGCAGAGTCTGCAGGGTCCAGCTGTCCGTCTGTGAGGAGTGACGGGTCCAAAGGTCAAAATCCACACTTCAGTGGTGAACCTGGACCAACGAGGTCAGAGAGCTGAACTCACTGAGTTACATAAATAATTCTGCACTGACATTATAATCAGTGTTGATTCTGGTTGATTTTCTGTGTTTGTGAGCTGAGAGGAAATGAAAATGAATTTGTAACAAAATCAGTTTTGTCCAGTTTTCCTGTAAAAAGCTGAACTCTAATCTAAGAGGATGTTACTGACAGGAAACAGCTGCATCATCTGCAGTCTGTGTGATCACAGCTGCTTCAATCATGTTTGTGTCTGCAGAGGTCAGAGGTCACAGTCTGCAGGGTCCAGCTGTCCGTCTGTGAGGAGTGACCGGTCCAAAGATCGACCTCCAGACTTCAGTGCTGAACCTGGACCAACGAGGTCAGAGAGCTGTGATGACTCCTTTACATGTTTGTGTTTCCTGGATAAATCTGACCTGAAACATCCTCAGATTGTTACAAAGATTCATTAAAAGAAAACAATGAAAGAGAAAAGATCCAAATGTTAGACTTGGTCATTTGCTGTTTGAGGACAGTGATGCTCATATCTGTGGGGAACGTGTGACCTGAGTGGGTTCATGTTTGTCTTTAAAGAGCTGCTCTGATTCTCTTTGTGTCTGATCTGTGAAACAGTCTGAGAGGTCACACAGAGACCAAGCAGCTAAAGCCTGGATCATACTGGCTGCTGTTAATGAGACTCCATCAGGACAACACTGAACCACAGTGCTGTTCATGGAAATCAATCAGTGCAACTTTACACTGTATTACCAAAAGTACTGACTCGTCTGCCTTCGCACATGTAAACCTGAGTGACATCATACTCTGAATCCACAGCACTTAATATGATGTCAGCCAAGAATTCAACATATAACAGCTTTAACTGTTGTAAAAAGTGTTTACGGGACTCTTTAACGGTTCTTTCAGAAGCACATACGTGAGGTCAGACACAGGGAAGCAGCAACACTGACTGAACACAGCTTTTAGAGGCTAAATTCACATTTTAACAATCAAAGTGGCTGTGTGTGTGTGTGTGTGTGTGTGTGTGTCCATGGTTCCTCCACAGAGTGGACCAGCAGAGCTCAGAGGTTCCCAGTGGTCAGTCTGCCCAGCAGCATCAAACACAGCTGGACTCCATATTTATGGTCTGTACGTGTACAATAACTACTTTATTATTAATATTCATAATAATACATTTATTTATAGCTCCCTTTCAGAACACCAAGGACTCTGTGGACTAAATTACCAAAAGAAAACAAACTTTGAAATCAGACGGTGCAAATGTGATCACAGGGAAACGTTTTAAACATCGAGGCTTTAAAGAAAAACCAAAGTGAAACAGTTTGTAGTCGAGATCAGTGGGAATGAAGCTGAATAAGTGTTTCTACAGTAACTTAGAGAAATAAATGACAAATATGATGGAAATTAGCAGCATTAGCACTTACTAATGATGTGAGTCGACACCCGGCTGTATTGAGACGACCACATTAGGTGGTCCTCAACTGTAAAGGAAACCAGTGGATCCAGTCCAGTCGTGGCGACCTGTGGTGAGTCGATCTGAGCAGCTACTAATGGAAACGGGGCCATAGATGTGTTTGTGCTTAATAACAATGAATCACAGGATTTTTACATCACTGTTAAAATCTCATGTTGTTTGTTAAAGTGTGCAGTTCAGGGTGTGTTACTAATACTGTGGTTTGTTCACTTTCCAAAGATCCAGCCCCCATAAAAAGCAGCCAATCAGCTTCTAAGAGTTACACACCCACACATATCTATCAAGGTAACTCTGGTCTAAAACACTTGGATTTAGCTTGAAGAAGGTTCCTGTACGAGGACTGAAAATGATTTAAACAGCAGCCACAGAACAACTTTGACACACATTCATAAAGCCTGCAGAGCAAAAGAAAAACTTGCTGAAAGTCTGGCTGCTCTTATGAAAAGTACAGAGAACTTACGGGTCGCTCAACACTTGTGCACAATATAAGAGTTTAAATAAATCTGAAGAATAAGTCAAAATCCTACAATCATACTGAGAAAATCATCTACAGCTAACTATCCAAGTGGATTTGTTTAAGACAGCTCCATCTGCTGGTGGCCCTCTGCAGGTGCATGAAAGGGGCGTGTTTATAGTGAAAGTAGTAGAGAAAGTAAACCCCATTGGAAGGAGGAGGACTCTCAGCAGCTTCCAGCTCATATTCAGACATTTGACTTCTCACTGAAAGCAGCAAGTTTGAGTGTCTGTACCTTAATTAGAAGAGATAACATGGCCATAGTAATTAGAGTTGGTGCAATGCTGTCCTTGTAATGTACTTCATGATTTTTATAAATCTTTTTGTGGACAAGTCCAGTTTTTCTGTAGAGCCTCTCAAGTTGGTGACAGCAGTAGTTGAAGTTCACGTGTAAACCAGAGCAGCAAATCAGGTCCAAATGTGTTGTTCACAGTGAGTGGGATCATCAGTGTGCTGCTATGTTAACATCCTGCAGCAGGATTTGTTTGGTCAGAGAATGGATAGATCACTAAGTCAGTGTTGAGTTTAGGGGGATGGTAGACAGCTGGAGTAGGTTCAGCCAGTTGACACACAGTAGATAAAAATAACTGAAGGCAGGAGCAGACACCTGTATGACTTTCCACCTCTCACATAGATTATTGTCCCTGGGCAGAGCCACAGGGCTGGTAGATGTAAACAAACCTGGAGGAGAGGATTTATTCAACTGAGAAAAGTCACAGAGTTGTGTCTTGATGCTCAATCATCCAGGTGAGTAAATCCCAAAAAGGTTGATTCTCTTCATCTGGACGTTTTCAGTGGGAGAAACGTTTCATCATCATCAAGTGACTTCTTCAGTCTCAGCTGACTGCAGGTTTCCAACCTTATAAACAGGACATTTGCACAATGGCTGAAACGAACACCACTGAATGAACAATGGGCTGGGAGGTCAGTTCATTGATCATTGGTACTCATATTGTCATGACCATTGATCAACACCCAGTGATCAATGGTCATGAGTACCATTCACAGAGAGTTGGGGAATGGCTGCAATCACAGCATTGTAAGATGGTGACAGATGTACCCTTAGGCCCCTCCTCCATTCAGAGATGGTCTTTCCCTTCTCACATAAATGGCCTCCTTGACTCCGCCCTCAAACCAGCGTTCACATTTCCTCAGGACCTTCTTGATGTGATGTTCTTCTGCTTCCCTGGCTGCTGTGTCTGTGGGGATGGTGTTTGTTCTGTGTTGTTGCGTCCTGATGACGCCCAGTTTGTGCTCCAGTGGATGATGAGAGTCAAACCTTAAATACTGATCTGTATGTGTAAACAGAGTGAACCTTCAAGATCAGTTGGCTGTACGATCAACTCAGTCACCTGAAACATCTCCAAGTTTCTGGCTTCTATCATCAGCCCGTTGGTAGTTCAGCTCTGAACACCAGTGAAATGTTTCTCCCACTGAAATCGCTGCATTCATATGAACAGAATCAACGTTTTATGATCATGGAGTTGTTGACAAAGTCTCAGTTAATCAGATAAAGTCAAAGTTATTATTGGTGAAGAGATCGTGGATGATATGCTCCTTGATCGTAAAGAAGTGGATGTTGTGTAGACTAAAGTTCAGAGTGGTGGGTCATTCATAAATATTCTGTTCCAGCTGCTGGAGGACAACATCATCACTTTTGTGAAGAACGAGCTGAAGAAGATCAAGAAGGTTCTGAATCCAAATAAGCCTAAGTGCTTGGAGTTTCAGAGGGAGGATGATGAGCGGAGGAGCAGCAGAGAGGCATTTGTGAAGATCACAGTGGACTTCCTGAGGAGAATGAAGCAGGAGGAGCTGGCTGACCATCTGCAGAGCAGTAAGAGGATTTCTTACTTAAGGTTTTAAGCTGTTAGATAAATGAGACACCAGTGAGTTCAGTCGTTTCTCTGTGGGTCAGAAATTGTCATCAGTGTTTTGTAAAATCTGATTGTTGAAGTTGTATTTTTATTATTATTATTCAGAACTTCAAGCTCCAGTTTGTCGTCGTAACCTTAAATCTGCACTGAAGAAGAAGTTCCAATGTGTGTTTGAGGGCATCGCTAAAGCAGGAAACCCAACCCTTCTGAATCAGATCTACACAGAGCTCTACATCACAGAGGGAGGGACTGCAGAGGTCAATGATGAACATGAGGTCAGACAGATTGAAACAGCATCCAGGAAAGCAGACAGACCAGAAACAACCATCAGACAAGAAGACATCTTTAAAGCCTCACCTGGAAGAGATGAACCAATCAGAACAGTGCTGACAAAGGGAGTGGCTGGCATTGGGAAAACAGTCTTAACACAGAAATACAGCCTGGACTGGGCTGAAGACAAAGCCAACCAGGACATCCAGTTCATATTTCCATTCACTTTCAGAGAGCTGAATGTGCTGAAAGAGGAAAAGTTCAGCTTGGTGGAACTTGTTCATCACTTCTTTACTGAAACCAAAGAAGCAGGAATCTGCAGCTTTGAAGACTTCCAGGTTGTGTTCATCTTTGATGGTCTGGATGAGTGTCGACTTCCTCTGGATTTTCACAAAACTACAATCCTAACTGACCCTAGAAAGTCCACCTCAGTGGATGTGCTGCTGATAAACCTCATCAGGGGGAAACTGCTTCCCTCTGCTCGCCTCTGGATAACCACACGACCTGCAGCAGCCAATCAGATCCCTCCTGACTGTGTTGGCATGGTGACAGAGATCAGAGGATTCACTGATCTACAGAAAAAGAAGTACTTCAGGAAGAGATTCAGAGATAAGAAGCAAGCCAGCAAGATCATCTCACACATCAAGACATCACGAAGCCTCCACATCATGTGCCACATCCCAGTCTTCTGCTGGATCACTGCTACAGTTCTGGAGGATGTGCTGGAAACCAGAGAGGGAGGACAGCTGCCCAAGACCCTGACTGAGATGTACATCCACTTCCTGGTGGTTCAGGCCAAAGTGAAGAAGGTCAAGTATGATGGAGGAGCTGAGACAGATCCACACTGGAGTCCAGAGAGCAGGAAGATGATTGAGTCTCTGGGAAAACTGGCTTTTGATCAGCTGCAGAAAGGAAACCTGATCTTCTATGAATCAGACCTGACAGAGTGTGGCATCGATATCAGAGCAGCCTCAGTGTACTCAGGAGTGTTCACACAGATCTTTAAAGAGGAGAGAGGACTGTACCAGGACAAGGTGTTCTGCTTCATCCATCTGAGTGTTCAGGAGTTTCTGGCTGCTCTCCATGTCCATCTGACCTTCATCAACTCTGGACGCAATCTGCTGGAACAGAAACAAATAACCTCCAAGCGGTCTAGCTTTTTTAGAAAAAAAGAGTCTCTCCTCTACCAGAATGCTGTGGACAAGGCCTTACAGAGTCCAAATGGACACCTGGACTTGTTCCTCCGCTTCCTCCTGGGTCTTTCACTGCAGACCAATCAGACTCTCCTACGAGGTCTGCTGACACAGACAGAAAGTAGCTTACAGACCAATCAGGAAACAGTCCAGTACATCAAGAAGAAGCTCAGTGAGAATCTGTCTGCAGAGAAAAGCATCAATCTGTTCCACTGTCTGAATGAACTGAATGATCGTTCTCTAGTGGAGGAGATCCAACAGTCCCTGAGATCAGGAAGTCTCTCCACAGATAAACTGTCTCCTGCTCAGTGGTCAGCTCTGGTCTTCATCTTACTGTCATCAGAAAAAGATCTGGATGTGTTTGACCTGAAGAAATACTCTGCTTCAGAGGAGGCTCTTCTGAGGCTGCTGCCAGTGGTCAAAGCCTCCAACAAAGCTCTGTAAGAAAACATGAACTCATCGCTTCATTCTTAAAATCATGGGAAATAAATCAGAGGTGCTCAGTTCAAAGAACACTGCCTTTGAAGAAAAAAAAATGTCACTTAGTCAAATATGATACTTTAAATATTTCACTCCAGCAGGACGTGTCAGCATTTCTAAAATATTTTTGTCTTTAACTCTAATCAAAGCACAATCCAGATGCAGCCTAAAAGAACATGAGCTCTGATCCTTCACTGACAGGTTTATTATCCTCAAGTTGTTCACTTGTCTCCAACAACCAGGACTTTAGCTCTGTTTTTTTTAAAGCAAATACTTCAGCTACCAGACTGCACCTACATCTTTTTCAGATGTTCTTATTTTAAGGTCTGGTTTGTGTCTCACCTTTATCTCACCTACAATCCCCAATGACTCTCTGTTTTTCAAATATAAATCTGTTACCTCGGTGTGGCCAGAACAACATGGTGAACCCAAAATACAGACTGTTACACCCCAGCCCAGGGAAACGTGGCGTGCAACATAAGGAAAATAAAAATAAGGAGAACTGCCCCCACACTCCCTGCTCTCAAGGAAGACAAACCAAAAAGACAACTGCCACGGATTTCACAACAGCCAGTCAGTTTATTAAGGCCCAAAAGGTAGTGGGCGTCAGGGTGAGCATGGCCAAAACAACACACCAAAAACTCTAGAAATGAAATGCAGCTGGCTTACCTTCACAGAAAACCCCAAAAGAAAATTACAGGTGTCTTACCTGCCTCCCTAACCAAAAACAGGAGAAAAGGTTCCCAAAGAAAAATGGCTTCTCACCCGTACTGCTACCGTGTAAAATTAAATATTGACAACACTATTTACAACACGGAAAAAGCTTCCAGAATACAAATTCACACGCAACCACATGCACAGTCCGTTGGGAACAGGAAGTAGGCGGGGGCGTGCCAGTTGAGAAGGGTCCTCATTTATAGCCGGCCTCTCCCAGTCCTCCACCAATGGTCAGCCTCCACCTGGAACTCACATAGCAGCAATAACACAGGACACAGACTATGCCACCCTCTGGTGTGGCAGACCAAAAAACACAGTACAAAAATATCCATAACACTGAATCATAACACAGACAAAGGTGAAGGAACTGAATATTACTAGACGTGAAGGCTTTATTTACACACAGGAACTTGACACTTTGACTTTTTAACATGAGCTGTGAACTATGGTCAGGTGAAGTGGGCTCTGTGGTAGTTTTCGGGAAATGGGTCTTGGTTCCAAAGATAGTGATCTGAGTCACTGTAACAGAGGTAGAGCAGCGTCAGAAAGATCACTGTTGGAGGTGGTAAGTGAACGAGGTTATCTTCAATGTCTTACTTGTCAGCAGCTGGAAAGCGACTTGGGGAAGGCAGGTGGTGAGGTCTGGGTGAGTACTTGTTAGCTTTGAATCCAGGCAAAGGGGTCCAGTAAGTCTAAGAGACGAAAGGCATTAATGTGGCTGTGAGTGACTCAAGAAGACCAGCATCCAGGAAAACGTGACTGAACTCCAAGGGTGAGTAGATGATCCGAGGATTAGGAGGTTAGCAGAGTTATTGAGAGTGCTGGTGTTATATTCAGCCTAGTAGATTACTGTCAGGTGTGGACAATGGACAGGTTGACCAGGCATTGCGGCGTGACGTCAACTCCAAAGCCCTATAAACAGTACATTTGCATAATGACTGAAACCAGCCCACTGAAGGAACAATAGGCTGGGAGGTCAGTTCCTTGACCATTAGGTTTCAGTCATTATGCAGATGTACCTTTTATAAGATTGGGGAAAGCTGCAGTTTTCTGAGACTGAAGAAGTCACCTGGATGAGTGACAAAACATTTCTCCCACTGAAAACGCTACGTCCAGATGAACAGAATCAACTTTTGGGATTTACTAACCTGGATGACTGAGCATGCACCAAGCAAGTTTTTATGAGGTTTACAGTTTCTTATAATTTCTAAACTAGAAGGTGGAGGAGATGGAGCTCATGATAACTGGCTGCTGCCCTTCAGCGTGCTTTATGAAATCATCCAATCAAAATGAAGTTGGCCTTTAGGGAAAGCGGGGCTTTAAAGGGGAATGAGCCAAAGCAGCTTTGAGACAGAAAATGAAACGAGAGTCTGCACCAAGTCCAGGATGTGATACATTATTTATAACTACATTTGCAGTAATCACACATATTAGAATTGATAACGTGACCAGCAGTACTGTAGTAACTGTAATACTGCAGTACTCACAGGCCTGTGCCAGCAGACACTGAACTACTGTCACTAAATTAACCTGCTCTTTACTGGTTTCCATTTACATACATTAGAATAATTGTGTTTATTTTGAAATATTTTTATTCTGTTACACTTAAAGTATTGAACATTTTTTTATTTAATTGTGCATTGTAGTGTACTCATTTGTACACATTTGATTACTTAGGTTCAACATATAAAGAGATTTTATTTGATAATAAATATTATTGTTTTGTTGTTCTTGTTGTTTTTTTCAGACTGAGCAGCTGTAACCTGTCAGAGAAAGGCTGTACAGATTTGTTGTCAGCCGTCAGCTCCCAGTCCTGCAGTCTGAGAGAGCTGGAGCTGAGTACCAACAGCCTGAATGATGCAGCAGTAAAGTTTCTGTCTGCTGCAGTGGAGAGCCCACACGCCAAACTGAATATTCTGAGGTCTGACCGATTTATATTCTTTTTTCTTTTGTTTGTTTGTTTTGTTCTGTTCATCCATATGATGTTGTATCTTAGTATGTTGTTTTAAACTGAGAATCAAGCAATTTGAAAAGTAAGGGTAAACATGATTAATTTACTGTTGTTTCGTACCACATCTGCTCAGCATAAAACAACAAGGATTCTTAAAATATAAGATTAGTTATTGGACCCTGATTACATTTTAACAGCAGTCTTTGTTCATGTTTTCATTTTTAGACTCAACGTCTGTGAACTTCTAGAGGAAAACTGTGAAGCTGTGTCCTCAATGCTCAGCTCTCAGTCCTCTACCCTGTGAAGCGAGATCGATCAACTGTAGACCAGACAACAAACGACGGAGGCCCAGAAAAGTACAATCAAACGATGAGTTTATTGACAACGGAGAACAACCATCAGCATATGGCTTATTTGCTCTGACAAAAATACACTGAGTTCTGGTTTTATAGCATAGAGGATCACACCCCCACATACACGTCAATACAGGTCAAAAATACATTATGTCCAGTCATTGTTTACAGACAAGGGTACATCTTGTACATCTCTAATAACTATAAACAGACATATAACTTCTCTCTTTGATAACACCTTCCTTTTAAGGTAATAACTTCAAGCTTCAGGGCCTCTAAGGGCTAATAATGGACCCTCGTCCTCAATCACTAAGTAGACTGAATTCTCGCAGGTCTCAAATAAGAAGCAGAAGACACTTGGGCCTTCGCTCAGGCCTGCTACTAGATTTATGTGTATTGTAAGCATGCATGCCATTAACCTGCTATGTTCTCATCTTCCCTCACCATGTATCACCTGGACACTCTCACCAGTGAAGCTTAAAACCCTCTTGGATAGAACATCAACTCTAAACAAGCACAGTTATGCAATGTGTATAGAATGAACTCAACCTGTGAATAGAATCAATGTGATGACAAACATATTCAATGCAATATGAACCCTGTAAACAATATTACTGATAAAATAATACTGTAGAACATGTTATTAATGCATTTATCATAAGGCAGAGTATATGGCAGCAATAAAAGAATCTCTAAATCCCAACATTCCCTCTTTTGACATTCCATCAAGGAATGTCACCATACCTCATGTTGTATCACCCCTGGCCCACTCTATGTGTTCTAAGTTCATCTGGTAGATGCCCTCAACCCAGCCAGGGTTAGGAACCCTCGCCATTACTTTTACCAACAATCCTCTGACACAAGGAATGATACAACAACTAGCGATGACCAGTATTCCCAAAAGTACAGTCAAAGAAAACATCACTGACATCGCCACACCTTTCCATTGTCCAAACACAGATGTCATCCAGTACGCCAGCAGATTTTCGATACCTGAGTGTTCATGCATAGTTTTAGACAATTCGATTTTGCTCTCCGTCAGTGAACTCGGACCCAATTGTTCTGCGAACCCCATCATGGCGTCCCTGGTTTGGTTAGAGAGTCTCAGCAGATTCCAATGAACATAGTTACTTTCAAATTCTACCACTATCAGATTTACCAGCTTGTACTCATCTGGAACTCTCCTGGGCACTCCAATAGAGTCTAGGTTGGAGAGTTTAACCTAGGGTCATATGCATGTGTACCCTGGGTCCCTCTTTCGGCCAAAATATGTCTCTTACCTCTGGCGGCTAAGGTACGTGTGTTGTGTTGTGGAATAGCCTTTACCTGCCTAACTGAAGCACAGGCAACACAGTCAGATACATGTTGTTCTCTAGCATTTTGAGCCACCCAATCAAGCCAGAGGTTACTGTCCTTGAAACCGGTGGCACGCTTTATCAAATCCTTAGGCTTCAGTCTGGAGTAATCTGTCGTCAGAAGTAATCTCTTTTGGTTCCTGTTCCTTTTGAGCTACTGTTCTCGAAGTTACCATCTGATCAGTCAGAATGGTGATTAAGCTTTCTGAGCGGCTTAGACTTTGCATCAACTAAATTTGCCCTAAGCATATCACGGGTGATTGCAGACCCATACATCATATGCTCTCCAGCTACTACTAGCTCCTGTACACTTAATGACGTCACACAAATCAAATGTGAATGAGCGGGTAGACCCTTTACCATAATTCAACTCTATGCCATTATTCATGCTGAGACACTCATCACCTTTACCTGACACCTCGCGCTTTTGTCTTTTTACCGATCCTGTTTTAGCAACTACAGTCTCAGGAAGTGCTGGGCTGGACTGGCCTCCGTGTTCAGACAAGTGGTCCGGAGTGCCCTGCAAAATATAGACAATAAACAACACAGCCATCATTAATATCCTTGCATACAATAAACATGTAGTTGTAAGGAACATTCTAATCAGTTTTCTCATTACGTGTCTCTGATTCGTGTGTTTGCATCATGTTATATAAACTTTATATCCTGGAATGAAACTCCCCTGCTTTTGTGGAGTCCTCAACTTGTCACCGCTCCTTTCTGCTAGCGTGGCGACCTTCTGCGCTGCTCTCTCTCTCTCTCGGCCTCCCAGGTAGACTACTGGTTGGCCCGTTGCACAGGTGAGAGGATTTATTTTGCCTCTGCTCGTTATCGTTGACACCTGTGTTAGTTAAAGACGAGTTTTCCTCTGGCAAGCTCTCATGTGCTGGCGCACACTGCGCACCAATGATACCAGGTATCGCCTTTCCCTTTCAGTTGAACTGCTGTAGTTGTTCTGGCAACGACCTCATAAGGACCCGTCCAGCGTGGCTCCTTTCACTGCTGGAGTTCCTCGTGGGCTCAAATTCAGTTCCTTGTTTGCAGACTATAGCATAGCCTGCTTTCGATCCTTCTTCATCACGATGACAGCAGCCATCTCTGAACCAATCCTCAGCTCCAGGGATAGGTTCTGCTTTTAAATCTTCCCTGACTTTCCTTCAACTTCTGCTTTCTTAGTACAATCATGAGGTTCTCCTGATCCCATTAAATCTGCCATATTGATTCCTTCACGTGTAAATGTCAGATTTGGAGCATCTAAAACTTTACTCAGTCTCTGTTGTGCTAATGATGTCATAGTGAACGCCTCATGAGTTCACATATGCCACCACACTATGTGTAGTCAGAACTTTTAGTGGGTGTTCTCTCACTGCATGTGCTGTTTTCTATATTATTTTGGCAACCCCTGCTGCATGCTGTGCGCATGTAGGGTGCCTTGCTTCTGTTGGACTCCACCTTATGCTGACATACATAAGTACCTGTCTTTCTTTATTCAATCATCTTCCGGGGGTGAGAGACCTCTGCAGAGCTCAAACGCCAGTTGCAAGAGCTCTCTAACATTAGAATCATCAGCTGTGACCTATATGGTGTTATTTCGGTACTTTACACGTCACACAGGCTTGAACGTTGTTTATATGGGGAGTTCCTCTTTTTGTGTCTATATCTATTAATATGCCTTGTGCACTAAAACTTCCTGTTTTTCAGTCTGGCTGAGCTCTTGTTTGTAAGTCAAAGGTAGCCTTGCTCTACAAGCCTTCATTATTAAAGTACACATTAAAAATATTTCTTTTATTCCTAACACCAGTCCCCCTTTTTCATTTTTCACTTGAGAAATGAACTAATTCCTAATTTATCACATTAAGTTTACTTCAATACAATCCAATTGAATTTTATTTATATAGCGCCAAATCACAACAAAAGTTACCTCAAGGCGCTTCATAGATACAGAAAAACCCAACAATCTTGTGACCCCCTATGAGCAAGCACTTTGGCAACAGTGGGAAGGAAAAACTCCCTTTTAACAGGAAGAAACCTCCAGCAGAACCAGGCTCAGGTACGGGCAGCCATCTGCTGCGACCACTCGGCGTGAGCCAACAGAGGCTTTGACGAGAGAGACCTAATATTTAATAATCCACATTTCACTGTTTTATTCTTCGGTTCAGATGTGGATTCTGTATTGTTCTTGCTTTGTTACTATTGATGTTTAAGTTGTTTTATTGCTAGATTTGGTTTGTTGCTGTCTGTTTGGGAGCTGACATAGTCTCTATGGATAAGGGTCTTTGGCGGGTAGCATCAGGAGAGAAGCTCCAGAGAGGCATGTTCCCTGTTAAAGCTAAAATATAACAAAAGAAATTATGCTAAACAAACAAAACCTTTCAATTCCCCAACCCTATCTGTCTCCTCAACGGGTTGTATGTTTTCAATGTTTAAAATAAATCAAACAAATAACTTAAGCTGTGTGACGGCACCTTGCGTTTACGCCAGGCTGTGAGCTGCCCTAAATCTACTTGCTACACCCCCTTTTCACCTAGTTTAATTTTTTTCAATCCTAATTTAAACTATTCCTCTCATCCCTTTTATGCTTCCATTATAACCTATGTCTAACAAGCTTTTGATCTTCTTTGTAATATAAACAACTAGGTGTATTTGTGCTCTGTTTTTCTCCTTTCTCTGGTTGGTTCCGTTCGATCTCAGGCTTCCAGGATTCTTGCCACCCCTGTGGTTGCTGTGGTCCTGAACTCTTCTCCTGTAAAGGATAGAAAACAAACAGCCTCTCTCTGCTACACCTCACTAATCTACTATATTCATCTAAGGTTCCTTTAATCATTCAAAGTTGTTTCACCATATCATGTTCTGGGCTCTGTCCTTTATATTAACTTTACTTAATCTCCATGCCCTTCATGTGTGTGAGCAACACTTTTAGTTTTATTAAACACACCCAGGGTAAGATATAAACCATCACCATCTAAGCATAGAAACAGATCAAAAAGAACCACAAAACAATTTCTATATCTAAATTATCAAAAACCCCAAACGTCATAAAACGATCCTAAAACCCATTTCAAATTAAACCTTAAATCCTGTAACTCCCCCTTTTGTAACACATCTTATGTGTTACAAACTCAAAATCCTTCACTCGAGCTTAGGAGATTAAAAGAAAAAGGTTAGTCATATCATATTAGGCATACATGCTCCGGCCCTTCAAACCTGTGTTTAAGGAATGAAATCAAATTAATCATCATGTCAAATCTTTTCTCGGCTCCATCCACAGCCTGCATCCTTGGAACTTCCTAGAAACAAAAACCTGTATGTTAACCAGAACTTCACATTTCATCCTCAGTTTTTCCCCACTTATGATCCAACCTGTATTATAAGAAAGGAAACTTAAACCAGAACAGTTATCAGTCATGTGTCTAACCTTAGTCCAGTCTTTATCTCAGTGTCCAGTCGGTCCAACCTATGGTCTGCCTCGTCCGTCCAGTCACCATCCATTTACACACATTCACTCACATGCATTAACATCAGGTCTTGCTGACAGTGGAGACTATCTCGCAAATATTCAGTCTTCACTCTCAGCAACATCAACTCATTTATTTGTTTTACTTTGTTTTTAAGAAAATAGTTCTTTCTGCTTTTAGACTGGATTGGCTCATGGCAATCCTTTTTAGACAGAGACTTAGCCTTCTCCTCTGGCCATTGTAATCTGGAGAAGGTCACCGAGAATTTTCAGCGGTGTTATCCACTCTTTTGCAGGCCTGCTTAGAACAAAAATGAGAAAAAGAGAGCTGATTATTGGCTCATCCAAACACAAAACAAAATCACCTGACAGGTTTTTTCTAAGTGCACTGTTACAAAATGATTAACCCCTTAGACATGTGCATGTTTGATAAAACTCCCTCTATTAAAATAAGAAAACAACACAAATCTAACCGATAGAAGTAACCCATCACTACAACAACAACCTCAACAATCTTAAACACAGAACATTTTGCCACGAGTTCTTCAGGGTCCTGACACTCTCAGGTCAACTTAACATAATTTCACCTGTTCAATACACAGAAAATCTCGTTAAACACCACACAACTTGCACACCATCATCACTAAATTCTAAATTTTCTCTCCTGAAAACTTACTACACACTAAGCGAGTTGGACAACATGATAAACAGACTCCTATGCTAAACCTGCTATCTGATCTTCATGAGCTCTTTTTATTCAAAGGTTAACGCATTTTCTATTTGTGTGTGTGATTGTGTATATGTTTCTTTTCGTGGTTTTTTCAGACTCCCTCACAAGGTTCCACTTAAACAGTCAGTTTTCTCTTTCGCAAATTTGATCTCCTCCTTAAATAACAACATTCCTTGTCCTCAGCCAGAAGTTAGAGCTTGATTTTCAGGTTCAGGGAACAATTCACCCTGAAAGACAGTGAGTGTCTCCCTCTTTGGCTCATCACTCGTCATTGTTAATGACATTTCCCCTCTGCCCCAGCGGCTTTACCCTTGTAGTCCTGTCTCCTCCAGTGAGTCCAGCTCACTTAGGGACCTAGGTTCAAGCAATCGTGACTGCGCCTTGCCTTAGGTTGTCCCAGGGTTTCGAGGTGGGATCTTACCCGTCATGGGCTGTCCAGCCTTCCATGCTTCGCCTGATATGGGGGCCAAGTGGGCACGGGTTCTATGAGGGGAGGAGACACACTGACTCTGGAAATCAAAGGAGTGTAAGCTGCTTTCTTCATTTCATCAGTATATTAAGCTATCTCACTTCTTGATTATTCCCAACATTTCACCTGTAACAATTTGTGTACGTGTGTTTTCAATTCATTAATGTAAATGTTAGTTCATGTATTTATTTTCTCAGTTTTTCTTTTTCTAAAACATGTAATTAATATATTTTATTACTTTTTCTTAAGACATTCAGTCTCTAATTGCTCTGTTTTCATGCTGCAACGTCTCTCCCCAGCTATAATCAGACTTCCTGTTTGACGCACACAGTTCTCTCTCAGGCCTCCTCTATTCACGCACTCTCCTATGAGTTATTATTACTTATTTATTATTTTGTACAAATCACACAGAATCATTCAAATCAAGTACTCACAACATTCACACACTTAGAAGCACTCAAAATACGCTTTCCTAAGAGTATTTTATCAAACATGCTTGCTTAGAATCAAAAGAGCAAATAGACAACACTCAGTGCGTCTGTCCTCTTAAAAAGAAGAGAAATAAACACATATGGGACAATTCTCCCCTCTTAGACAAAATGTGACCTTTAATGTCCGTTTCTAAGTCATGTTCTTTCTCACACACGACTCTTGGCCTCCAGGGCATAAAACTTTGAGCATAATCTTTTACTTTACAAGAACCCTCATACTAAGACTAAGACTGCTATATGTGCACTTCTTTCTTTGACAAAGTTGTATTTTGTATTTTCTTACTCAGCTGTATATAGTACTGGTATTCTATTTTATTCTATTCTACTTTATTTTATTGCATTCCAGTGTTTTCTAATTTCTGCTGCATAACTTTGCACTTTTACTTTAACAAACCAAATTTCCCACCGGTAGGACTAATAAAAGTCATCTTTATCTTTGACTAGCCCTAACCTAAATCCTGTCTCATCCACTGCTGAAATTCTAGTTCAATGAACACGTGTTGCAGTTTAAAATTAAGAGAGGAAGTAACTCACACCCAAGTACTGTGTGTGTGTGTGTTAATGTCCGTGTCCCTTTAAATGAAAAAAGGTGAACACGTGGTGAGTTTTCCTCAATTTACACAAAATATGACATTAAATATCCTTTTCTAATTCCTGTTCTTCTTTAAACACCATGAATGACCTCCTGGTCATAACCTTTGGACTTATAACTCTGATATAAGTCCACACAGCGCACCAAGCACAGAGAAAATTCAACCTCAGTGGTTCAGAATTCTCCTCAAAATTCAGAAACTGTTTCTGTCATTTATCTCCCCAAGAACTTCATCATATGGACCTCGCCGAGTCCAGTAATCTTCAGCACATGTATCTCACTGCAGCCAGTGAAGATTTAAAAACAGTTTATTGTCTCAGTTTACCCAGTATTCACTTATCAGGTGGACCGCAGCCGATCCATACATCTCAACACAATCGTGTGTCCACATTTACACAACTTATTCTTTACTTGTATCACAACACATCTAGTAATATCATCAGAATTACTTCAACATGGTAAACATTGATTTTCCTTTAAAATCAACTTACCATTAAAACTCGAGATCACAGCTGACTCGATTCTCTGAAATCCTGAGTCAGTTAAAACACCTTGCTCAACTCACGGTGTTCTTTTCTCGGACCCCTTCGTCCGAGCTCACTCTTTTTTTTACCCCGGCATCTCCCCCAGATTGTTACGAGATCTTCATAAACCCAAAAGTAAGCATATTATTTCCCTAATCAAAAGTGAAGCCGTTCCTTACACAGTAATTCTTCACCCAACATCCTTTGTGTTTTGAAACTAAAAAGAGGAAGGAACTGCGCCCAATTTTAAACTGCGCATGTTGTCACTGAACAACACACACACCAGACACAGACCCAGGGCAATTCTTCCTGGATCATTTATCAACGTTCGAACAAACACAGTCCGCATTGATTATTTTCTGGACCTCAGCAGATCCACCAAAATTCATATAAATATATCAGCCATTAACCGATTTATTTCTTTTCCTCAGACCGCGCCGGATCTGTTACTTCAGCACAATAAACACTGATTTTCCTTCAAAATCAGTTTACCAAGAGCCACAAAACCATTTCTGACTCGATTTTCTGAACTTCTGTGTCACTTAAACATCCTGACAACACCAGGTGTTTTCTGTCGGACTTCCTCGTCCGAACTTAATCCTTTTACTTACAAATAAGCGTCTCCCAAAATGATCCTCTTGATCATTAGCTATTCACCGAGCCCACAACTCTCGGCAACACCACCTGACGTATGCCCACGCGGAGCTCCTCTTTGAAGTCTCAAAGAAGTACAGGATTCTCCAATCCCGTGAGTTTGACACTTATTAAACCATAAGCTGACCAATAACTCTTATATTCTTCTCTATTCTTAAACATGCATTGGTCTCTTTTTCTTTTTTACCATGAAATACCATATAACCTTTTAACTCAGCACTGTCTGTTTCTCAAAGTTTCATTATCCTTGCTTCAAAGCTTCTCATTACTTCCAAGTTACTCATTCATTACTTCAACGTTTTACTTTATTCTCGAGAATTCAGTTTTACCCTACTGCGCCAATTTAGTAGTTAAGATCATCTACTCAGCGAACAGATAATTTAGAATTCAGCCAATTTGCACAAATTTGCTTATTGAACAGGTTTGTGCGTACCTCTTAATCTTTTTTTAGACCGGTCTTCTGTTCGCCTCATATCAGATCCAACCTTCGCCACATTAGTTCTCTCTGATTTAATCTAGAAACTTCACGGTCTGCCGTACACAGAATCTCTTTTCCCTTTTCTTTAACAAGAGATACTCAAAAATTCTGCAAATTCTCTCCACTCAGGAGGAGGCTCACAGCTTTATTCTTACTCTGTTTCTGGTTGGATTAAAATAACTCTTATATTAGAATCACCCTGTCCAGTGATACTGTATTTCAAAATCACCAAAGGCACGCTCACAAAACAGGAAAATGCTTCAGCAGCCTTAATGGGATCCCCGTGGGCCTCTCACTGTCTATTTCAAGCACCTATAATGAAACACCGGCACAATGAGCATGCCTTTTTATCTACCCTCATTTAATCAATGTATCTATTCTTTGTTAAAATTAAAAGGGAAGTGACCGCACCCAAATTTTAACTGCGCACTTTTCCCCAGCAAAAGAACGGAAAAGAGACTTTACAGCTCTCTCACACACAGCCTGCAGCCGGCTGGCACTTAAATCATTTCAGACAGTTTCTTACGTCACGGTTTCCAGCTGTATGAGTGGGTCCCTACGACCCGGATATACACACCGCTGCTCGTCTTTAAGAGACGTCAACAGGTCTGCAAATTCTCCAGGAATATCAACAAAACACAGCTTTTCTTGGCCCACGGCGGGTCCACAAATTTTCACTGACCACGGCGGGTCCACAAATTTTCACTGACCACGGCGGGTCCACAAATGCATAGGTAATACTTTTTAATCGTCTCTCATAGCTCACAGTATTTATTCTCAGAGTTACTTCAACACAACAGACCTTAGTTTCACTTTACTGCTCGGCTGGCTTTACTGCAAAACCTCAAGCTTACAGCTGACCTGAGTTTCTCTTAAATCATATATCAACTTCCTCGGACTCTTGCGTCCGGTATTTTACTCTTTTCTCACAATTAAGTGTCTCCCTAACAATGATCCTCTGCGATCACCAGGGCTATATCTGAGGCCACAAAATCTCAGTGGGGCCCTTCCCCAGTTTAATACCCAGGAAACGTCTTTTCCGGGGTGGAGTCCTCCGGCTCCGTGACTTTTAGACACTTATAATCTCTTTATTCCTCTCTATTTCCTTAAAACAACATCTCTAGTTACTTTTAGCTCAGTACTGCTTTTTCCAAGCGACCATGAACACAACACAAATTACTTTTAGCTCAGTACTGCTTTTTCCGAGCGACCGTGAACACAATACTACTCTTAAGTTTCACTTTCGTTGCAACAAAGGTTTTCGTTTCAAACAAAACTCAAAACAGAGATCAACGGATGACCACTTGACTACATATTCTAGAATTATAATCCACTACAGCACAATTTCAGTTTAAGAGGTTTGTGCCTTACCTTTTTGTGGGCCCAATAGTCAAGCGATCACCGTGACGTCTGCCGTTCAATCACCTGATCTGGCTTCGACCTCCGCCGACAACAAACACCTGTACCTCTTACTGCTGATCTTTAGTTGCCCTGCATCCTCCACCAAATGAAGCGAGATCGATCAACTGTAGACCAGACAACAAAGCGGCGGAGGCCCAGAAAAGTGCAATCAAACGATGAGTTTATTGACAACGGAGAACAACCGTCAGCATATGGCTTATTTGCTCTGACAAAATACACTGAGTTCTGGTTTTATAGCATAGAGGATCACACCCCACATACACGTCAATACAGGTCAAAAATACATTATGTCCAGTCATTGTTTACAGACAAGGGTACATCTTGTACATCTCTAATAACTATAAACAGACATATAACTTCTCTCTTTGATAACACCTTCCTTTTAAGGTAATAACTTCAGCTTCAGGGCCTCTAAGGGCTAATAATGGACCCTCGTCCTCAATCACTAAGTAGACTGAATTCTCGCAGGTCTCAAATAAGAAGCAGAAGACACTTGGGCCTTCGCTCAGGCCTGCTACTAGATTTATGTGTATTGTAAGCATGCATGCCATTAACCTGCTATGTTCTCATCTTCCCTCACCATGTATCACCTGGACACTCTCACCAGTGAAGCTTAAAACCCTCTTGGATAGAACATCAACTCTAAACAAGCACAGTTATGCATTGTGTATAGAATGAACTCAACCTGTGAATAGAATCAATGTGATGACAAACATATTCAATGCAATATGAACCCTGTAAACAATATTACTGATAAAATAATACTGTAGAACATGTTATTAATGCATTTATCATAAGGCAGAGTATATGGCAGCAATAAAAGAATCTCTAAATCCCAACACCTGACAGAGCTGGACCTGAGTATCAGAAATGTGCAGGACTCAGGAGTGAAGCTTCTGTCTGCTGGACTACAAAGTTTAAACTGTAAACTGAATACTCTGAGGTCAGATCAATTGACATTTTGTTTTTTCAAATCAACCAATTAAACATTTTGTTCAAGTTCATCCATATGATGTTGTATCTTAGTATGTTAAGGTTTCCTTCAAAAATAAAAAGATGGCATGCAATATAATAATATAATAACAAACTTTACATAAGTATTATAGATTATCTTTTATTTTTCAGACTGAGCGGCTGTAACCTGTCAGAGAGAAGCTGTGAAGCTCTGTGCTCAATCCTCAGCTCCCAGTCCTCCAGTCTGAGAGTGCTGGACCTGAGTAACTCTGACCTGCAGGATTCAGGAGTGAAGCTTCTGTCTGCTGGACTAAAGAGCTCACAGTGTGCAGTGGAAACTCTCAGGTCAGGATATATTAACACATATCATAATTTAAAATGTGAATTATATCATTGTTTGACTTATCAATAGAGCTTTCAGCTGAACTTATATTTATATTTGAGTGGATTATTAGACTCTGAATTACTGTGTAAAATTTGTCACAGTCAAATGTTTTGTTTATTTTTTTAAAACATTCATGTACTGGCCATTTTATATAAATTTGGCTAATCTTCCACAATATATACATTTGATTTCGTTAGGAATCAAATGTACAAATTACATATTTTGCTGGATATTGGGTATTAATGAAAAGTCTTTAATGACACCACATTTCCATATGTAGGAGGTTACCGGTTGGTATTGTTGCAGTGTTTGAGTTTTCCTTGCAAAGAAACATCTGGAATTTAACAAAACATATTTTAAAGCTGTTTTCTCTAAAGGGATTTGTATTACTGATGGTAAATTTGATTCGTTTTACCGAATCGAGTTTAAATGAGTCACTGACCAAAATGCATCATGTCTTTTAAGTCATTTGAGTCACTGAGTCAGTTGCCCAGAGAGTGCCAAAAATGAACTTTTTCACTCAAACTTAATTTGTTTTTATTTTCTTGTAAATCCTACTGCTACGATGAGTGATTAAAAAATAAAAACAACTATTTTATAGAGCAAAAAAAATTAAGATTTCTAAATCGGACATATATTTTGTTTATTTTATTAGTATTTCCCCAAATCTGTTAAATATATATTTTCTCATCTAAATAATTTAGTCAAATAGTGACTTTCAGAATATTTTACTTACAATCTGCTGCTAATGTGAGTCAGACACTGTTTTCTTTTTTTAATAGTGGTGGAACTGAGTTCATATATTTTTCCTTTAGTCTGCTTATCATCTTTGCACAAAAACCAAAGTGCAGACTGAATGTTATATTGCATCAGTCAGACTATCAGGCTTCATCTCAGATGAAGGAGTGACTCTTCCATGGTAACAAACTGTGAGTTTCAGCAGCTGAGAGGCAGAAGGGAAGGGTGAGTGAGTGGTCTTGATGCATGCTCAATCATCCAGGAAAGTAAATCTCCAAAAGTTGATTCTGTTCATCTGGACGCAGTGTTTTGTGGGAGAAACGTTTCGTCACTCATCCAGGTGACTTCTTCAGTCTCAGCTGACTGCAGGTTTCCAACCCTATAAACAGTGCATCTGCATAATGACTGAAACCAGCCCACTGAAGGAACAATGGGCTGGGAGCTCAGTTCATGAATCATAATTATGAAAATTCTCCATTGATCAAAAACCACTGATCAAGGCCCACTGATCAAATGGCCATGAAAACCATTGACAGAGAGTTGGGGAATGGCTGCAATCACAGCATTTTAATCATTATTTTAAATGCTGTAGATTGGAGCCATTGCTCTAACAGTGTATATTGTGTCCTTGGGCAAGACACCTTACCCTACCGCCTACTGGTGTTGGCCAGAGGGGCCGATGGCGCGATATGGAAGCCTCGCTTCTGTCAGTCTGCCTCAGGGCAGCTGTGGCTACAACAGTAGCTGCCTCCACCAGTGTGTGAAAGTGAGAGTGAATGAATAGTGGTATTGTAAAGCGCTTTGGGCGCCTTGAAAAGCGCTATATAAAATCCAATCCATTGTTATTATTATTATTATTATTATTATTATTATTATTATTATTATAAATGTAACAGGGCTTGGTGCTGATGCTAACAGTGCTAGCTGCTTCAGCCTTTATTTACACATTATAAGCACATTTAGCTTATTTTAAACAGTATATAAAACAGCTAGTGCTGCTGGGACTTTATATTTTCACAAGCCAACATGAGCCAATCAGTGAGACGTCTAGCCATGACAGTTGTATGTTGCTGTGCGAAGAGTCGGGCTACATACAGTGATGCTAGTGTTAGCATGTTAGCTTCTGTGTTTTTATGGTTTAGACTTCTTGTTTAATGTTAGCTGCTCTGTTTAGTTGCTTTAAGGTTTCTTAGTTTACTTTTCCTGCTTTGTTTTGGTAGTTATCGTGCTTGGTGTCATAAGTTCAGTTTTACTTCCTCCCCTGACATTGTCTACATTAATTTCAGCTGTTGAAGGTTTTATTGAGTGTTTTCTATTTCTTCCATTTGAACAATAGTGGTGCACTTTATGCTTGTAGCTGCTGTGTGGTAAGTTCTTCTGTCAAGCAAGATGGCCCCTGTGTTTGGCTTTGCTGCTGCTGCAGCTCGCTCGAGGCAACATTGTAGTTTTTCACTGTTGTCAATCATTTTTTGTAAAGTCATTTTTGCTCTTTTGTGTTCTGACTTAATTTCTGCTGCTTTAAATTATGATCGGGAGATACTGTTAACCCTTTAAGGCCGGTCAGAGCGGGAATTCAGTTTTGTATAACTATTTTTAAATGCCTTTAGATCTGCAACCACATAAGCTAGCACAATAATTTTTATTTTTGCATGTGAAACCGGAGTTGTATTTACATCTTATGCATCCAGGTTATCCTAGGTCACCATTTTTTTTCCACACATAGATTTGCAAAAGTTGCATGAAAAGCACTTGCAGCAACAAAAAGTAATATTCCAGAAACACGCTTTGCCAATCCTATCAGCTGTTCATAGCACTTCCTATGTTGGAATAGATGTCAGCGCCAACTATCGTATGTCTGCCATTATCTGCCCGAAACCTGAAGTGACGTTATTTTTGCGGAAGTTCTAGTTGTTTTTTTTGTTTGTTTTTTTTTACCTTCAAGGCTTTTTAAGCCTACACTGGTGTTTTTAAAAGCCATGTTTGAGTTTATGCTTTTCTGTATAGTTTCTGGGATGCTTAGAACTCAAATTACACAGTTGGAAATAGTTTATTTTGATGCACTGAGGTTTTTCTTGCAAATTCGCATTTTAATATTTATTTTCGTTTTTCATGCAGTGGGTTGGGGTTAGTGAGTTAGTTAGTGGGTTAGTTAGTAACTTATAGTTACTGCATGTTTTTCATGCAGTATAAAAAATTTGGGGTATCTGAATAATAAAACTATGAATACACTCAAATTACATTTCCTGTGGTTGGAAACTACTTTGTGCAACCTTTTTTTTTGGTTTTCAGTTTTGAGGGATAAACCTCTTAAATTTCTCTAACAACAAATATATGTAAAAAAACAAAACAATTTTAAATTTTTTGTAGTTTATTGCACTTTTTTGCTATATATGTAGTTACTATGTACTGAATGCATACATATTATTAAAATTTGGGCTATAACGGTTGTATTGATGTATAGCAACTTGAACTGCTCCCCAAAATGGCTCTACAACATGTAAAAATCTAAAGATAAGCTCTGGCGGACTTGGTTCTATGGTAGATCTTAAAGGGTTTAACATCAAAGATTCAGTGGAGAGCTACTGTAACAGCTGAACAGAAAAACTCTTCCTCCTCCTCTGGTGTGCTACTGTTCACAACCCGCAGGACTTCCACCCTCAAGAGACAGAAAAGGGGAACGAGGGATGACGTTCGTTTGTTTGGGTGGTTTGTTTGCTGCCGTCAACATCGTGTAATGCATTTAAGTGATACTTCAGACATGAAGTACTCCGGTGATAAGAAAGCTCAACTTTGCTTCCAGATAACTTTAGTTGTATCAACACTGCCCACTGAAACAGTTTAAATTGAATATGTCAAAGATCTGTACCTGTCTCCATGTTTCTGTCCCCGCCCCTTTCTTTCTGTCCTGGGTCATGTGAGCGCTGCAGTAGTATTAGGCCCACCCTCAATGCTCTCATTGGCTGAGACGCATAATGACGGCCATTTCAAGCCAGCACTGACCAACATCCCTCCTGTGACCCGTGGCTTTTATATTCAGAGCCAGTGAGCACTTTCACAATAATCATGATTTTAAAAACTGTGATTAAAATAATTGCTGACATTAATCAGTTAATGAGTTAACGAGATAATAACAGGTTAAGTTGCCCTAATAATTAGACTTTGGTGACAAACTGATGTGATCTCCATGTTTCCTTTGTTGGACTGTGGGCGAGTGTCAGAACTGAATGTACTGAGTAACATGTAGAGTTTCAATATGTGTCAGTTCCAGTTTTAGAGCTCTAAAGTGCAGCTATCATGTTAGGAATATGTTAGGAATAGACAGAAACACTGAGGTCAAATCTTTATTTTACCACTCGCTGCATTCTTGATGTTCATGAATTCAGCAGGTTCATGATTGTCTGCAGCATTAATCTCATATTTCCATCTAAAGTGTTGAATTTGACTGTTTGATGTTCTTTATGATCTCTGGCACCAGTTCATCTGTAGGCTGAGCTCAGTCCATCCATTTAGTGAAATGATGTTTAAAGGTCTCCTTGTTCTGTGAGCGTGCACAGATCCTGAAGCAGAAAGCCTGGGTTAACAGAGAAATGATCATCACTGTGATGATGCTCATCATCTCTGACTGGGATTTGAGGTTTTGTCAAAGAAAGCCTGGCTATGTTGGACTGGGTGTGGAAGCAGCTCCCAGTTTGAGTTCAGGAGACAGACACCCTCTCTACTTTGAAGATCAGCTTCAAACTTTCCTTTTTGATAAAGCTTATAGTTCGAGCTGGATCAGGTGACCCTGAACCATCCCTTAGTTATGCTGCTATAGGCTCAGGCTGTTGGTGGACTTCCCATGATGCTCTGCTTTCTTCTCCACTCCCCTCTTTTCACTCCTGATGCTTTTATATGTCACTACTGCATGTCCTTAACTTTAGTCTTCTCTCTCCTTAGTTTGTGTTTTGTTCTTGTCTCTCTGAGCTCATCTCTTCTCTTTCCCCTCACCCTGCAACCAGTCATGGTAGATGCTCCTCCTGGAGCCTGTTTTCACTGGGAGGATGTTTGTGTCAAAGGGAGTTCTTCCTTCCCACCATCACCAAGTGCTGCTCAAAGTGGATTGTCTGGTTGGGGCTTTCTCTCTCGTATTGGAGGCTGTTACCTTACACTGTTAAACAGCTTCAGATGACTGTTGTTTGTTGGGTATTGTCACTTATAAATAAAGTTACATTGAATGGATGTAAATGGACAGATGTTATTGTGACAAAGAGAAAACGATTGTTGACAGATTGTTGTTTTGTGTGTCTGCAGTCTGTCAGGCTGTCTGATCACAGAGGAAGGCTGTACTTCTCTGGCCTCAGCTCTGAGCTCCAACCCCTCCCATCTGAGAGAGCTGGACCTGAGCTACAATAATCCAGGAGACTCAGGAATGAAGCTGCTGTCGGCTGGACTGAAGGATCCAGGCTGGAGACTGGACACTCTCAGGTATGGAGAGAATGTCTGATAGAGGAGGAAGAGCTGGAAACATTTCCTGTGTCCTTCACTAACTTCCTGTTTGTTCCCTGCAGATGACACATGAACAATCACACATGCAGGAATATTTTCAGGGAGACCCGGAAGAGGAGGTAAGTGACGGAAGTGACGGACAAGGTAAGCGACACATGCTGTAACTGACGTCAGACGCCGGAGATTTTGGCGGAAAATTTAAGCGAATGGTAGTTTAGAACTGAACAAAGTTTCTTTAAGCTTTAGCATTACCAAATATAATAATCAATTGTCATATAACTAACAACATCTGTCCTATCATCTCTAAACACCCTGGAGGACAACGGGGAGAGTTTAGACGCTCTCCAAGATTACATCGACCGCTGTTTCCAAGATTTAGTCATGAAGAAGGCCCAGAGTGCATCTTCCCCGGCCAAAATTGAGACACCGTCATCGAAGAGATGTCGCCCGGCAGACTCCCCGGCACAACATCACCTGCCGGCAAAGACATTGCAGACATCCTGGAGTCAATCGACCAACGATTGTCCAGTTTCGATGCGAGGCTGTCCCTGGTGGAGATTTTACACGGGAATTTAAATCTCTGCGAGAATCCCTGGAGTTCAGCCAGCAGCAAGTGGAAACGCTTGCCGCTGAAAATGCCACTTCACGGAGTCGGTCAAATCTCTCACCGATAATGTGACCCAGCTAAACACTGAAAATAAAAAATAAAAGAGTCAGTTATCGATCTACAAGCCCGTAGCATGCGTGACAACCTTGTATTTTCCGGTATTCCAGAATCTGCGGAGAGGATGCAGAGGCAACGGTGAAAAGCTTCATTAAAATCCACCTGAAGCTGCCGGAGGACACCGTAAAGAACATTGCCTTCGATAGAGTGCATCGCTTGGGGGCCGTGAGGACGCGGCCGGGAGACCACGTCCTATTGTGGCCAAATTTGGCCACTTCAAACAAAAGGAACAGGTGAAAAGCCGCGGGAGGGAATTAAAGGAACGGACTTCAGCGTGAACGACCAGTTCCCCAAAGAGATCCTGGAGCGACGCGGGGTCCTGTTCCCAATCCGACGCAGCTTCATCCAGAAGGGCTCCCGCGCTGTCATCGCTGTGGACCGGCTGTACGTGGACGGACAGCTCCACCGCGACCCGACATCACTCCGTGGCTGTATTAACTTCACACCAGATAAGAATCCGCTACACCCTTTCCTATCCACGCACACTAACTTGCATTAACTTAACATTAACATCTGTTTAACTTACCAGTATCAAATCGGCTCATCTTAATTTCATAGCAGAATTAACACCGTCACTCTCCGTCAACGGTATGATTGGAATGTTTCGGGTTTGTTTGTTTGTTTGTTTGTTTGTTTTTGGTTTTGCTATTGTTTTTCTCTCCTTCTCGTTTTTTTCTCTCTTTTCCCCTCCTGTTTTTATGCTGCTCACCCTTGTACTTGGTTTCTTTCTTTATTTCTTTCACTGCTTCGATCACCTGCCTCCAGACTCATCCACAAACTTTATTTCGACACATATGCACAGCACGATCACACACAATCATGCGCTCAACGGCAGCACATTTACATCAGACAGACAGCGCACACAGTATAGGATACACACACTTAAGTCAAGCGTACTACTCATATTAGTAAATATGCACACACATAATCAGACTCAGGAGCATCTCGCCACGCATTTTTTCTCTCTCCTCTCTTTATTTATGAACTGGTGATGTATTCTCTCCACCTGTCTAAGCGACACACACAGCATACACCCCTAGTTATACAAACATATCTATGGGTGAACTAAGATTCGTTACATGGAATGTAAATGGAGCTGGCTCCAGAGAAAAGAGGTTAAAAATATTTAACCAACTCAAAAACTACAGGCAGATGTTGTCCTTTTACAAGAGACCCACAGACCTCTTAAAGGTTCGAATGAACTTAAAACACCTGAGTTTCCTAATGTGTTCTCAGCTTGTTATAATTCTAGACAAAGGGAGTAGCAATTTTAATACATAAAATATTAATTTCACAGTACTCGATACAGTTATAGATCCAGAGGGCAGATTCTTAATCATTAAACTATCTATATGTGATAAAAGCTATGTATTGTAAGTGTATATGGTCCAAATGTTGATGATCCTCATTCTTTCACGGTTTTTTCAGTGCACTCTCTGAACACTTAGATGGCACACTTGTTCTTGGAGGCGACCTCAACCTTGGACTAAATGAAGAAATGGATAGGCTCAATACAGCAGGAACTCAGCGTAATTGGCAGTCCACAAATATAATCAAACAGTATATGAACGACTTTGGTCTTTGCGATGCATGGCGCTCCCTTCACCCCAACAGTAAGGAATATTCTTTCTTCTCACATGTTCATCACTCCTACTCTCGTCTGGATTATTTTTTGGTCAGCAGCTCACTGCTGAGTGACATTTCAGACACTGAGATTCATCCTATAGCTGTCAGCGATCATGCTCCTGTATCTTTAACACTAATGCACAAGAATAATACTATGCCAAGTAAAAACTGGAGATTTAATACTTCACTGCTTAAAGATGAAGACTTTATTAAATATTTTAAAAAGAGTGGACTTCATATTTAGACTTTAATGACACTCCCGGAACATCAGCTTCTGTTCTATGGGAAGCAGGGAAAGCTGTGATGAGAGGTAAAATAATTTCTTTCTCATCACATAAAAAGAAAGAAGAAAACAAAAATATTCAGGAATTAGAAAAACCATCAAATCCCTAGAAGAAGCCTACACGCGTACCACCAAGATCAGGAAACACTGAACAAAATACGCAAAACAAAACTAGAATTAAATGAGATAATTGATAAAAAACAAAATTCTTAGTACAAAGACTACGCTTACAAAATTATGAACATAGTAATAAATCCGGTCAATTTCTAGCAAACCAGCTAAAAATAAATAAAGAAAAAAACAACTATATGTGCTGTTCAAGATTCATCTGGGAACACAATATTTGACCGAAACAAATAAACAACATTTTCAGGGATTTCTATAAAACGTTGTATTCACCACAAATAAACCCATCTAAAAGGAAATTGATCAGTTTTTAGACAACATAACTCTCCCAAAATTATTAGACACTCAAGCAATGGCACTAGATTCGCCACTGACACCAGGTGAACTCCAGGAAGCCCTGATAAGTATGCCCAATAATAAGGCTCCAGGCCCAGATGGCTTTCCTGCAGAATTCTACAAAGAATTCTGGACGATTCTAGCACCAGTTTTTACAGAACGTTGTTGGAAATCAAAGAAAAGGGCAGACTTCCATCAAATATGAATTCTGCAAACATTAATCTCCTGCTAAAACCAGGCAAAGACCCTGTATATCCCTCAAGCTATCGTCCAATATCCCTTATAAATGTAGACCTTAAAATAATCTGCAAAGCTCTCTCGAAGAGACTAGAGAAAATAACCCCCTCTTAATTCATCCTGACCAAACTGGTTTCATAAAAGGTAGGCACTCATCAACAAATACACGTAGATTACTTAATTTGATAGACTACTCATACAGTAAAAACCTTGAAACTACAATATTTTCTTTAGATGCAGAAAAAGCGTTTGACAGAGTTAACTGGAAATTTCTATTTGCAACTTTACACAAATTTGGTTTTGGATCTTCTTTCATCAACTGGTTAAAAATATTATATAATTCCCCAACAGCTTGTGTGAGAACAAATGACCAGACATCCTCCAGCTTCTGTCTCCTGAGGGGCACCAGGCAGGGATGCCCACTCTCCCTTCACTGTTTGCAATTTTTATCGAACCACTAGCAGCAGCAATTAGACAGAATTCAGTAATTAAGGGCATAAAATGCAAGAACGTGGAACATAAAATCAGCCTTTATGCGGATGATGTGTTACTCTTTCTCCAAAATTCACAAACCAATATCTCTGGGGTGATTGAACTGATAAACTCTTTTGCAAGAATATCAGATTACTCAATTAACTGGTCAAAATCTACAGTCCTTCCGATTAATTGCTCCTTCCATAATTCCTCTTCTACTCCACTGCAATCGGGAAATATAAAATATTTAGGTATTAATGTATCTCCCAAGCTTGCAGATCTAACTAAATTAAACCATATCCCACTTTTAAAGAAGGTAGAAGGTGATCTGGCTAGGTGGAAATGTCTACCCATATCACTCATGGGAAGGGTTGCCGCTATAAAAATGATGGTATTACCAAAAATAAATTATTTATTCTCAATGATCCCAACTAAACCGCCGCAAGATTGGTTCAGATCTCTAGATTCATATATGTCCAAATTCCTTTGGAAAAATAAGCCCCCACGTATAAGCTTAAAAACACTACAAAAGACCAAGGATAAAGGAGGATTAGAACTACCTAACTTTCAGCATTACTTCTTAGCCAACAGGCTTCAGTTTATCTCAGGATGGCAAAAACATACCCTCTTAGATGAACCTTGGCTAGATGTAGAACAAGCACTTTGCAATAATCTAGAGATTTCAGATCTACCATTTATCAGCTCAAACATCCAACGACATGAATGCTTCAAAAGCATCAACATCAGCTCTTCTCTGACAGCGTGGTGGGAGTTTCTGAAGTTGACAGAGTCTTCATTAATCCCATGCAAACGTACACCTATCTGGAACAACCCTGACATATTACAAAACAATAATATGATAAACTTTTCAGATTGGAGTAGTAAAGGAATCAAATACTTAGAACATATACTAGAAGGAACAGAATTTATTTCATTTGACAGACTAGTTACACAATATGGGATCAACAAGAAAAGATTTTTAGAATATCAGCAAATTAAATCCATAGTAAAACAGAGATTTAATCCAGGTCAAGTTGAACTACAAACACCACCAAGTGTGGTTCAATTTCTTACTCTTAAAACCCCCAAATTACTATCCAAAATATACAGAATGCTTTCTAAAACAGATGAATCAATATCACTTCCTATTGCAAAATGGGAAGCGGATTTATCAGTTAACTTTGACCAAAACTTCTGGTCTCAGATTTGCTTAAAAACCTTTCATCTAATTAGAAATCCCAGTCTTCAATTAATTCAATACAAAATACTACATAGAGTGCACTATACAGGCCATCGGATGTTCAAGATGGGCTTTACGTCTACCAACAACTGCTCACACTGCCAAACCAATTCACGGACAATTATATCCACGCTCTTTGGTTCTGTCCACCAGTTCAGAAGTTTTGGCGCGAGATATGTGAAGACTTATCAAAGTGTCTGAAATGTAACATTCCAACTTCCCTTTAGTATGTTTGTTGGGCAGCTTAGATAATGTCACTCCGGAAAAGAATATAGCCCATATGGTTTTCACTGCCCTATGCATAGCCAAGAAAACAGTCCTCATGAACTGGAAAAATAAAATAATCTTAATTCTAACCAATATAGAAATTATTTATTAGATTACATTAGTCTTGATACAGCCTCTGCCACCACATCAGATCAATTTCTCTGGGCTCCTTTGATCAGCTCCATCACCTAGTGGGGTGGGGGTCTTAGTTTGGTCCCACCTTCACTGTTGTGATTGGTGTGGGGGTAGGGACAGGCTTAGGGCATCAGGGGTTCCCGGGAGCATCTTCCTTGGGGGCTCAACCCGGGGTAGCGGTCATGGCCAATTAGGGGCTCTGTTGGCTCTTAGGTGACGGTTTCCTCGTGGCTGCGTGCAGCAGGGCTAGGGAGGGTCTGTGCTGACGGACGTGGGTTACTGACCTGGTAGCCTGGCTGCCCCTGGGTGGGTCCGGGATGGGCGTGAGGTTCTGGGGCACTCCGTCTCTGGGCTGGGGCCCTGGCCAGGCCTCAGGGGCTTGGGTCCTGGTTGGTGTGTTGCGGGGTTGTGGGCGGGTGGGTGTATGGGGGCCCAGTCCTGGCGCTGGGTGCCGCCTGTGCATCGAACCACCTGGGGGCTCTTCAACTGGTGGGGAGGTTGTCAAATCCTGCAGGAGATTTTCTCTCTTCAGGAACTCTCTCTGCAGGAGGGGAGATACAGGAGAGGTGGAGGAAGATCTCAGCCTGGGCGTCTATTGTCTTGTGTAGTCTGGAAGATGAGTGGATGATGGGGTGGGTGCAGTTTTCTCTGTGGTGGGGTCGGGTGGACTGTCCCGGGCTCTGTGGGGGCTGGGCGGCGTTGCTGCACTGGGCCCCGGTCCGGATGGGCCTGGGCCCCCTTTCCTGGCGGGTTGCAGAGTATGGGGGTGCCTACTGGGGTCAGCGGGGAGCTGGCCCCAGGAGGGGTCACTGCCCTCCTTCCTTCCCTCCCCATCTCCAGCTGCCTCCCTCTTCCCGCTCCACCAGAATCACCCACATGCAGGGCCTTGGGATAGGGGTGTGTCACCAGGGTGCAGAGGAGACATCCCCCCCTCTGTCCCCTTCTGGCTGCCTCTGCCTCAATTTTATCCCACAACTTAGACATTCACATTACTCACACTCTCATTACACATACATATAGGATCTTGGGGTGGGCACGCTACACGGATTCCAAATTACCATCAGGGTGTACACCTCACCCCTGGTGCGTTGCCCACCTCTCAATTTTAAATACACGTAGACATTGAGGGCTAGCAGGAGGGGCTATACGCTTACCTGCTGCTCTGGCAGGTAGCTCCATGCCCTCCTGGGTTTTAAATGCACCTTAGAACACACATACATCAACACTACATATGAGCGGGTGGAGGGAGGTTTGAGTCTTCCCACACCCCGTTCTCTGCGGCCTGCTGGAGCGGGGGGCTAGGAGGAGGAGTTGGCCGTCCGACTGGGGTCTGGAATGTGGGGCCTCCCTGCTGCTGCGGAGTCGGGCAGTCTGCTTCTCCCACCGCAGGGAAAAGGGTAACATCACCTGGGTCTGGGCGCAGGTTCCCCTCCAGGGGCAAGGGTACCTAGACCCGGGGCTTAGAGTACGCTTGGGGAGTGTGATTGTGTGTACAGCGTCTCTTTATGTCCGTCTCCACGTTGGGTGAGTGTTGAGTAATTGTATATGAGAGCATGAGGGTGGGAATAGATGTTTGTATCTGTGTGTGCCTGTTTGTCTGTGTCTATATGTCAGGTTGGGTATCAGACGCCACCTCTCTGGGGACATCTCAGGCCCTCCAAGGTTTGAGGCCCATCTCCCCACCACTTCCCCTGCCGGTGGCAGACGCCCTCAGACATCGGTGCGTTGGTGGTTCTTTGTGTCCGGGGTGGGCGCCCAGGTACCCACCGCTCACTCCTTGGCGGCTGCTTATCGGGGCCTGGAGCCTGGGGCTTGCTCGGGCCACTTGGGATGGGGTGCCTCGGCCCTCGGCCCGGGCTCGGTCACTCAGGCACAGCTGGCTGCCGGCGGAGCTCACGGGCACGTCACTGCAACCCCCGGCTTCTGCTCGCGGCTGCTGAGTGACCCCTCATCTGGGACTCTCCTCAGCTCTTTCTGGGATAGCAGCGGCTGCCCTCTGTTGGTCTTCCTTGGTCTCTTGTGTTCTGGGGGCCTCTGGATGTCTGGAGTTTTGATCTCCTCCATACCTGCTTCATGCCCTGGAGGATGGGGCAGTGGCCCCCACACCCTCTAGCAGATCATTACATGAAGGAACCTTTTTAAAACAACAAAGCGTTCATGCTCACAGGTGCACACACGGGTGATCACACACACAAACTACACCCTTTTTGGCTCCTACCTCAAAGCACACTGTGCGCTGTCGATCTTACGTGCTGCACAATAATGTTTAATATTTAGTATTTACTGTCATATTCCCATATATCATTGTGATGTTGTTTATTACTCTCGCTTTTTCTTCTGCTTGCTTTCTTTTTTTCTTAACAGGTGATCCAGGTGATCGATATATGTATTTTTGTCTGCTTATTCTGTTGGTTTTGGTTTTGCCCTTCTCCCCGTCCCTCTTCTCAGCTGTTTTTCTTTCCTCTTTCTTTCTCCCCTTTTCTTTCCACCAGTCAAGTCTGTCCCGTATTCAGCAAGTGAAAATAAAATAAACAATAAAAGGTGAATCAAATGGACCATTACGGCAAGGCTGGGATGGTCCATTTGGTAAAGTAAATCCGTTGGGCATCTTTCTTCGCCTTTAGACAATAATTCTGATGGCAAAAGAACCAAACGGGACAGGTTAAAAAAAAAAAAAAAAAAAAAAAAAAAAAAAAAAAGGAATATTTTCAGGGACAGACACACTAGCTGGATAGTACATGGATATTTATGTAGGCGGTCTCCAAGGAGTCTGTTTGCAGGAACATCTAGGTCACAGGTGTACCTGAGATAGATGCCACTGTGTGCCTGATAAAGTGTCAACCATGTGTATGTTTCCCATGCTGTATGTCACAGTGACAGAAGGATGAAACAAGGCTGTGAATCATTTCAGTCTGTGTGTGTGACAAAGAGGCAGACAGGAGCAGCTAACATTTGGAAATGGAAGCTTAAATACTGGAAACTTTACATTGACAGCTGAATTCACCATAAATTTGTTCTCAAGTGCACATTTAGCAGCTAATGCTAATACTGTTTTCTCTTGCTTTCTACAACTTGAGCAGCTAATGCTAAGTAGGCCACTTTGCTCTGCTAAGGATTTGTGTGACCATGATGGAAACTGATAAGCTAATGCTGCTAAGCTAATGCTGTTCATGGGCCCTGTTACATTCAATATTTCTTTCTTTCTTTTGTTTGAGAACAATGTTGACCTCTCACATCAGTATAACACAAGAGAAAAGGGTATTAGCGTTAGCTACTAATGCTTATTCACCTCAAATTAGCTTTAGCTGCTAATGGGAGCCTACTTAGCATAAACCCTTCACATCGTTATAATGCAAGGGAAAAGAGTCACTTATGGCAGCCTATTTAGCATTAACGTCACATCATTGTAACAAATTCAAATTTTATTTGTCACATACACAGTCATACACAGTACGGTATGCAGTGAAATGCTTACACAACTGCTCGTGAAAAAAGAAAAGGCTATGAATAAGATAGGGGAAAAATGAAAATTAAAAAAGGTCAATTTAATTGGAAGGAATAAAATAAAATAAAATATAAAAATTAAAGTTAAAAATGAAAATAACTGTACAACACAAATTCGAATGAGGGTAAATTTAACTGGGAAAGAATACGATAAAATATATAAGTTAAAGTTGAAAAAAAATAACTGTACAACAAAATACACAATACACAGTGTAGAAATATATAAGAATGTATCAAGAAATATAAATATATATACAATAACAGCAGCAATAATGTGCAGTGCAAACATGCTTAAAGTCATTTAAGTGATGAAGTGAAAAAAAAGTCCAGACTGTCCAGTGTGTGTGTAGGAACCATAAGTGTGGGTCCGTTCTATGTGGTGGTGTGATTGAGAGACCGTATCGCCTGCGGGAAGAAGCTCCTCCTCAGTCTCTCTGTGTTGGTCTTCAGGGAGCAGAATTGCTTCCCTGACCTCAACAGAGAGAACAGTCCATTGTTGGGATGGCTGAGGTCCTTCAGCATCTTCCTGGCCTTGGTCCAGCACCGCCTGCTGTAAATTGAGTGCAGGTCAGGGAGCTCGGATCGGATGGTGCGCTCAGCTGATCGCACAACCCTCTGTAGATCTCGTCTATCCTGCATGGTGCTGTTCCTGAACCAGGTTAAGATGTTTCCCGTCAGGATGCTCTCTATGGTGCACAAGCAAAAGTTCCTGAGCACCTTGGAGGGCAGTCGGAAGTCTCTCAAGCGTCTGAGGTGGTAGGGACGCTGCCGGGCCTTTTTCACCACGGTGCTGATGTGACAGGACCATGACTGCGTGATGTAAACTCCGAGGTTTTTGAAGCTGTCCACTCTTCCCTCTGGGCACTCGTTGATGACGGGGGTCTGGTAGTTCCTCTCCTGCTTAGTGCTGAAGTCCACTATCAGCTCCTTTGTTTTGCTGACGTTTAGAAGGAGGTTGTTTCTCTGGCACCAGGTCTCCAGATTCCTAACCTCCTTCAAGTAGGCCGTCTCGTTGTAGTCAGAGATCAGGCCCACCACGACGGTGTCGTCAGCAAACTTGATGATAGTGGTGGAGCTGGTAGTGGCCACACAGTCATATGTGTACAAAGAGTACAGCAGGGGGCTCAGAACACACCCCTGGGGGGCTCCAGTGCTGAGAGCGGTGGAGGCTGAGACATGTCCACCCATCTTTACTGCCTGTGGTCTGCCAGTTAGGAAGTTGGAGATCCACTGACACATAGATGATCTGAGTCCAAGGTGTTCCAGCTTGGTGGTGAGTGTGGAGGGAATTATGGTATTAAATGCAGAGCTGTAGTCGATGAAGAGCATTTTAACATAATTCCCCCTTCTAGTGTCCACGGTATCATCCGCTAGTTTCCCGATGAATCCCACAACCGCTTCCGTAAACATGTTGACGTCATCATCGAAGCTGTTTCTGAACATGTCCCAGTCTGCGTCGTCGAGTGCGTCCTGTAACGCAGCCACCAATTGGTCCTTCCGTCCGACCTTCCTCTGAACCAGAACTTCCTGTTTCAGCCTTTGTTTGTATTTTGGAATGAGGAAGATGGCGGCATGATCGGATTTGCCAAACGGAGAGCGAGATTGTGCCTTGTAAAAAAGAGATATGATAAAAGGGTATTAGCATTAGCTACTAGTGCTTATTCACCTCAAATTACCTTTAGCTGCTAATGGCAACCTACTTAGCATTAACTCCTGCCTAATATAGTCCTTATTTACGTCAAATTAGCATTAGCTGCTCATATTGTTATAAGGAAAGAGAAAACTGTATTAGCATTAGCTGCTAATAATTATTCACCCTTGATTAGTTAATATTAGCTGATAAATTAGTATTCGCTAATAACGGCAACCTACTAAGCATTAGCTGCTCACATTGTTAGGAATCAAGAGAATATTCTTTTAGCATTAGTTGCTTATTCACCTAAAGTTAATACTAAATAGGCTTAACTGAAATGAAAGTAGTGTTAGCATTAGCTGCTGATATTGTTAAAAAGTTATAAAACCAGTAAGATAAAACATTACTAGCAGTAGCTGATAATGCAAATAGATATCCAATTAGCATTACCTAATAATGGCAGCCTGTTAGCATTAACTGCTTATATTGTTATAATGCAAGGGAAAAGAGTTGGCAAAAACATTGTTAGCATTAGTAGATAATGGTAACAATGTTTTAATTCACCTAAATTAGCATTAGCTAATAATGGCTATGTACCTAGCAATAACTAGTGATATTGATTTAAAGCAAGAAAATATGGTATTAGCATTAGCTTCTAATGCTTTTTCATCTTAAATTAGAATTAGGCACTAATGGCGTCCTATTTAGCATTAACTCTTCATATCACAGGGGAAAAGTTAAAATTGAATAAAAAAAGTGTTCACATTAGCTACTCGTATTGTTAAAAAGTAAGAAAAAACATTATTAGCATAAGCAGATAATGCTAATTCACCTCAAATTAGTATTAGCTAATAACGTCAACCTACTTAGCATTAGCTGGAATCAAGAGAATATTGTATTAGCATTAGTTGCCAATTCCTATTCACCTAAAGTTAGGATTAGCCACTAATGGCAGTCTATTTAGCATTAACTCCTTACATCGGTTTAATGCAAATGATGCTAACTCGCATTAAATTAGCATTAGCTAATAACATTAGTATATTTAGCAGTAGCTGCTCACATTGCTATAAAGCAAAGGAAAACGATATGAGCATTAGGTTCTAATGCGTATTTTAAATAAGACGTAGGTCCTAGCGGCAGCCTACTTAGCATTAGCAGCTCAGATTGTTGTAATGATAGGGAAAAGAGTGTTAGCATTAGCCGTTTACATTGTTTTAAAGTTAAGGGAAATAGTGTTAGCATACTAGCTACTCACATTGTTAAAAAGTAAGTGTTAGCATTACTGCATAATGCTAATTCACATCAAATTAGCATTTAGTTAATAACGGCAGCCTATTTAGCATTAGCAGATAATGTTGATCTTGGCCCACTGGAAAAGTTAAGAACTAAAGATTCAGGAGTGTTTCGATAGCTCTTTCTCATATGAGGAACAAATGAATTTTGTTATTAAAACCAGCTGTAAGGTTTATATTGTTGATTGTAATTTATGCTTAGAAATATTTACTCATATATGCTTAGAGTTTTATAATCAATTGCATAATGATAGAGGTTTGATCCTTAGTAGTCTGTAAAGACTGTCCCTTCCAGAGTGCTCTGGCATGCACACACATCTTGGGGTCATGAGAGAGGTCGTACCTTTTCTTACTCATTTATTGTATAGGACAGGAGTTGTCAACCTGCGGCTCTTTAGTCCTTTTAGTGCGGCTCCGCGTGGGAAAATAAATTAGAAGTATTTAGCTGAAGATATTTTATTTATGTTAGTTTTTTCTAACTTGTCTTTCAAAATTGGAAGATTATTGTGATATTGAAATATAAATATAAAATTATATTCTATTATTTTTTGATCGCTCATAGTAAGTGTCACACTTGTGGGAGCTGATATACCCGCCTAAACACTGCATTTATCGAGACTTTCAGCCCCAGGAGGGCCAATTATGGATCTTCGGATCCACATTATGTCAGCAGCTGTTCTCCACCGTGAACTATGTTACAAACAAACACACTCACGCCTCACAGACGACAGCTTACAGTCCTGCGTAAAGATGAAAGCCCCGATCTGCAGATGCTGCGCGCAGAGGTTCAGGAGCAGAAGTCTCATGCAAACTGACGATGTTTCCATGAACATGCTTTTGAGCATCTCTTTATTGACACTTTTCCCACACAGTTGCTGTACGCATACAGCCGGCTGTAGCTTTGCAGCTCACAGCCCGACACACGCCAACACAACAGCAGAGAGAGCACAGACTTTAAGGCGGCAAGGCGTGATTGTGGGTGCATCCACCTCCCCTGCAGCAGCGCTGCAGACCACGCCCCCGCCACACACATTAACCAGGTAAAATACATATTTAGGCAGAATTTTGCAAATATCTATTTTTCATCATTTAGCAGCAAAGTGCTCTTTTCCACAATTAATTTTTAAAAGTCAGGTCAAGGCTCCAAAAGCCCAAAGGCGATATAAGGGTGGCGCTCACAACAGTTTTTGTCTGCTGGATCATTTTAGTTCAGCACGGTGTCTTTGCTTTGTTATATTTCTTTAAGAGTTCAAAATGTGTTAAATTCATAAATAACATGTAACTTCAAGGATTTCATAAGCAGCACACCTTAGTTGTTTATGGAACGCCAGGAATGATAATAATATTAATTAAATACACCATTAAATCTGATGTAAAATGTATAGAAGTCCATTACTGTATATAGTAACTGTTAAGTCTAATACACCCTAGTAAGCTATATACTTTTTCCTTTGGGAAAATACCATCTGTGAATTCTGCAATTCTGTAGAAGAAAGATGTTGAATCTATTTAATTATTCTTGAAAAATAATTTATTTCTGTGCATTTTATTTCACCCTGCATCAAATTAAAGTTGATTACATCAATTAAGCATCATGAGGTGGGGGGTGGTTCCCTATTTTTTTTTTTTGCTGGGAGTTTGCAAACCTATCAGTTAGGGCTGGGTATCGTCACTGATTTCTAGATTCAATTCAATTCCGATTCACAAAGTCCTGAATCGATTCGATCCACGATTCGATTAAATTCGATTCGATTTAATTCGATTCGATTCTGAATCAGTCCGAAATATTAGTATATGAACCATAATATATATAAAATGATGATAATTCACCTTGTATATGTACTGTCAAAAGACCCCTCTAAGCCTTGTGAATGAATTATATAAATTTCAAAATTAAGAACAGATACTAAAGCAGTTACAATAATGTAAGTTTTAATTAACATTAGTATATATTTATTTTCATACATACATTTCAAGTGAATCAGGGATCCAGTACAAATAGAACATATCTTTTGTAAACATCAGTAAAACCTCAGAGAAATAGTTTTGCTGTTAGTGTCTCACACAGCTTTTTCTGAAATCCACTATTGTGGTTTGGAGACACACAGGATAACACAGCATGTACAAGTGAACTGACAGAAACTGCCTTTTAAAATACTTCAAAAAACATACTGAACAGTATTGCAAAACATCTGTGAAACTCATGCAATTTAGCCTTATTTATAACTACCCCCTCACTTCTTTGAGACTGTAAGGTTTTTCTGCAAGAAGAGAAGCTGGTCTACATGTTGTGGAGTCAGGCAGCTCCTTTGTGCGGTAACAATGTCACCAGCAGTTGAAAACACTCGTTCAGAAGGAACACTGGTCCCAGGTATGGAAAGATACTGCTCTGCTCGTAGAGCCAAAAGAGGATACTGCCTTTCATGGTCCCTCCACCAGATCAAAGGATCCTCAGAAAGGCTCAACGTCCCTGTATCCATTCACTTCTTTGCCTTCTGAGTTGGTGTTTTCTGTGGTGCTGTGGTCTTTGTTGAGTAGGCTGGCCCAAGGAGAAAAATTAATGCAGAGTCCTTTGACCTCTTAATTGGAGGGGCATAATCCACTTCATCACCAAGAGAGATGTCAGGGACAGTTTCCTCAGATGTGTCACCATCAGACTCTCGCTGTAGAAAAATGAAAACCTATTTATATTCTAACTTAAGTAATGCAAACAACAATAATTTTTTGTTTCTGTAAGTCACAATAGCTGTGTCCACGTTCTCCACACCTGCTGCTTCCAACACCAACTGAGAGAATGTGTTGTCACAGGTCTCTTTGGACAAGAATGGCCTTAAAGCAAGGCTCTAATGCTGATGTACAGCTTGTCCTTTAGGGCCACATATCTTGAAAAGAGATTTTGCACATTTAACTCAGTTTATTATGTTGCATATACATGTGCATGGTTACATATACACTCATGCAAGATCAGAAACATTAATATACGACTTTGTTTCCATAATTTATATATAAACATCTATGGATAGAGAGATGTAAAATCAAAAGGCCTATTACTAGACAAGTGGGCTTCACTAACATTTTTATAATATATATATAATCTCACTATAGTAAGAATTTTCATGTAATACATGCATCCATACAGTTACACTCATTCATGGCATATACACACAGTTCATAAACATACCTTGACTTCAAGTTGTCGTATACAGCAGTCTTGAGGTCTTGAGGAGTCGTGAGAGACACTGATCATCTTCTCCAGCAGCTGTGCATGCAGAGGTGCAATGATGGAAAGGCTCGGGGACTTTTCTTCAGACATAACCAGTGTGGCTGCTTTCAGCGGCTTCAAAGCTTTCACTATATCTTCTCCATCAGTTATGTCAGCCTCTGTAAGACTACAGAGATCACTGTCACTTCTCCTCACTTCAGGTGAGAGCAGAGCTGCAGAGATTGCTGCTTGTTGCTCTAGGAAGCGTTCCAGCATCTCCAACGTGCTGTTCCATCTGGTCGCCCCATCAGTCACCAGCTTATGGGCAGGTAGATTCAGTATCTTTTGCTTCTCTTTAAGCTTGCGACTTGCAACAGTGCTGCGATGAAAAAAGGATGCTATGCGTCTCACTCGGCCAAGCAGCTGAGCAACAGCTGGAACTTTCAGTCCAGCTTGTGAAGCTAAATTGAGTGTGTGGGCAAAACAACCAATGTGCAACAAGCCCGTTATTTCCACAGCTCGCACCATATTTGCAGCATTGTCAGTTACGATAACTGGATTTTTGTTTGTAAGCTCCCATTCTTCGATTGCTTTGAACATAATTTCAGATAAATTAACTGCTGAAACGTTGGTGTTTCCGTTATGAGTAGCTGCTGGCTTTAACTGTACAAAGGTTGTTCGACTCTATGAAACACACACAGACTTCATGATGTTCGGCTAATATTTTATTGTGAATATTAATCATGAGGGTAAACTGTGCACCACGGAGCGAGGTCAGCATATCCACGAGATCTTCAGCTCTTCAGATCTACATGTGGAGGTCCTACTAACATGTTCAGTTTTAAAGGACACCTTCCTGCCTTTAGGCTCATTCATGCATGATGTGTTTCATAGTTTGTTACAAGCCTTTGACAGTTAAACACAACATGACCGGAAAAGCAAAAAAAAAAAAAAAAGAGGAAAAAAAATCACACAAATTATATGTTAACCTCATTTATTTTTAGTTAAGTAAACTCTAAAAATTCTAACAGACAGCTGGTGCTTAGAATACAGTTGAATAACTATTAAAAAACAGATGATATAATATTTCTGTCCAGGTTGCAGTCTGCATTATGAACATGCTGTTGCAAACTCTGCTCCTCTCGGTGGAAATGCGCCTTCTCTTTCCTCTTTGTATAAAAACATTTTAAAAGTCAGTTTAATCTCAAAATTCACTGTTAAAAACACACCAGATAAAGAAAAGCGAATAGTTCAGTCTAACACATGTGAACCATTAAACTTCAGTAAAACTATGCAGTTATGAAACGTAACTTTAACCTCAGCCAAACAGATTTGCTCAGTTGTAAATAAAACAGCGAAGTAAACATGACCCGACAGACAAAACCTGAGTGAATTAAGTCCAGCGTTTAACCACTGAGAGCTAAAACTCAGGTGAGGTTTCAAAGCTGTGCTGTGATTGGACATCAGCCGCTGATAAAGCTGGTTCGCCTATAAAGTGCTCTGTAAGGAAACAGCAACTCTGCGCTCGGGAGAAATACTATATTTACTTATCTTATGCAGAAAAATGCGCTGACATTGCATTATATCGAGCACCGGCTGCCCAGTTAAACTGTGACGATCACCAGGTAACGTGGGCGTGTTTCTTGAATCAGCAGCAGGTGTTAAACAGCTGACAGGTGAGGAGGAGGATGCAGGTAAACTGAGGGCCTGCTGAGCTGATCGCTGGTGTCATGAGAAACATGTCAGCTCGTTCTTTATGTTACAGAAGCACAGACACACAAGACCAGGCGGAAAGAGACGATCGTTCGGTGAAAATGCGAATCTGCGAATGCAACATGTGGAACACGGAGAGTGGAATATGTAAACAAACCGGTTGACGTAACCCCCTCAGTGCACTCTGCATGCTGACTGTTAGCAGAGCTACTGAAATCTCTGAAAACATCTGAGCACTTTTGCAAACATGTTCTATGTTGATAACCTGACCAGACATGTGAAGATTACGGTGCGACATTCGCGGCTAAAACACTGTTAAAAGTGTAGTTGGTGACAGAAAAATGGGCTATTTTAAAACTACACCACCACCATTGTTGCCTGTGATTTGAAATGCATTCTGGGATACCTGGCTGCCTCAAGTCTACAGAAGCAATCGATTATCTAGGATCGACCTGTTTTGACTTACTTTGCACGGCAACCAATCAAATGTTAGAGAAGCTGCATGGGCAGCGTTAACCCCGCCCCCTGAGTTTGATGGGTGAGGCTGAAAGATAAAATTAATTCATGATGAGAGCCAGGACTGCCAAAATGAAATCAATAAATATATCATTAAATAATTAATGAAATGTGTCAATAATTAATTAATTAATAATTAATTAATTAAATGTGTCGTAACTATTATTTAATTAATTATTTAATGGTGTATTTGATTAATTCATTAAGCAGTCCTGGCGTTCCATAGTTGTTCACACAAAGGTAAAAAACAGAATATTCAGTGTTATCTTCATTTTAGATGTCAACAAGTATTTGGAGCTCCAGAGTTTTCTTTTGTGTGGAAATCACATCCAAGTGTCTCTTTGGGTGTTAAAGGTTGAGCCCTGGTATAGGAGGACACCTACTCTGTGTCTGCTTAAGTATAAGAGCCCTTTGTTAGGGGGACCGCTGGACTCTTACCTACACTATGCACAGACTGGTACTCTTTGTTCATACCTGTGTAAGACGTCATATGTTAATGAACTCATGCATATTCATGTAACCTCAATAAAGAGCAGTGTTACGAGGGAGCAGACGAGAGCGACTGAGGTCAAGTGAAGGAACGGCGCTGTCACAGTTCTCTCCCTCATGAATTGTCTGGTTCCAGCGGTGGCTCTGTGCTAGACGACCCATCACCAGCTTTTTCCAGCTGTTTCCACTGGTTACCAGTACGTCGTAGAATCCACTTCCAGATCTTGTTGTCTGTCTTTAAATCTCTGAATGGATTGGCTCCATCTTATCTCTCTTTAACAAAAATAATCCAAGTCGAGCCCTCAGGTCTGCAGATAAGTAGCTTCTGACCAGAACTAGCCGTAAAAACAGAGGTGAGCTTTATCGATCGCTGCAGCCAAACTCTGGAACAGTCGCCCTTCACATCAGGTCGTCACCAACACTCGACATTTTTAAAACCCGGTTGGAAACACATTTGTACTCTGTAGCTTTCAATTCTGACGAGTCTTTATAGTAATTACTGTGTATGTTTCCTATTTTATCTCTACTCTGTGCAGCACTTTGGCTCAAGCTGTTTTTAAATGTGCTGATAAATAAATGTAGATTTCTTTGAATCAAACAGTGGAGCCGAGCTTTGAGCTCAGTGTGTAACAGTGTGTGTGTGAGAGCCATGTAATGTCCATGTGTGCATGCTGACTGCTCTGACCCCTCCTCCTTTCAGGGTGGAGCCTGCTGGAGTCCGATGGTTGAGACCAGGTCTGAGGAAGTGTAAGTGTGTTTTTAATGGGATTCATGAAAACAAAGCAGCACACATTCAACCATCTTCATCATGTCAGGAGTCATCATCAAAGTGTCAATCAATGAACAGATGATGGATCAATAACTGCAGCTGGATTGTGTTTGTTCTCTCCATCAGATTCCTGTCAACTCACAATCGACACAAACACAGTGAACACAAAGCTCCAACTGTCTGACAACAACAGGAAGGTGACACATGATGTGTGGGGGGTTTATTCATATCCTGATCATCCAGACAGATTTGGTGTTCATGAACAGCTGCTGTGTAGAAATGGTCTGACTGGTCGCTGTTACTGGGAGGTCGAGTGGAGAGGAAACGTTTATATGTCAGTGAGTTACAGAAGCATCAGAAGGAAAGGACGCAGTGATGACTGTGGGTTTGGATTCAATGATCAGTCCTGGAGTCTGAACTGCTCTGATGATGGTCCTCAGTCTGTCTGGCACAATAACAGAGATACATCCATCTCCTCCTCCTCCTCCTCCTCTTCCTCCTCCTCCTCCTCCTCCTCCTCCTCTGTCTCTAACAGAGTAGCAGTGTATGTGGACTGTCCTGCTGGCACTCTGTCCTTCTACAGAGTCTCCTCTGACACTCTGATCCACCTCCACACCTTCAACACCACATTCACTCAAACTCTTTATCCTGGGTTTAGGTTCTGGTCTCCTGGTTCCTCAGTGTCCCTGTGCTGAGTGTAAAGAGTGTCTCCTGTTAGAGAAACACTCTGACTGTTGAACAGATAGTTCAGTCTGTACATGTCTGTCTCTTTCACTCACAAACACGTTTTCAGATTCATAGATTCAATCAGTTGATGTTTGAAACTCTTCTAAATGATTCCTTGTAAACTTCTTCCTCTTCAGTCACAAACAAACAGGAAGTGATGTCACATGTGTTCCTGTCCACACAGCAGAATGAGTCTATTGCTGACAGTGATGTACAAACAGAGTGAGCATTTCTGAGGCCCAAAATAAACTGAGTAGTTCACTGAATGAACACTGTGAGCTCAGTTCCTTCATCATTAGTATGGATTATATATGTATATGTATTATATTAGTATCATATATATCAGGTGCTGCTGGTTTCAGTCATTGTGCAAATGTGCTGTTTGTAAGGTTGTAAAGCTGCAGTCAGCTGAGACTGAAGAAGTCACCTGATCAGTGAGCAAACGTTTCTGAAAACGTCCAGATGAACAGAATCAACCTTTTGGGATCAGCCAGCAATGCAGCATCATTGTTGTTCAGGTTCAGAGGTTTGCAGGAATGAACTGATGACCAGAAACAGCTGCAGAGTCCAATCAAATACCAGCTGGAGTTCAGCTGCATTTGAAGAAGTCAAAGAAAAGTAAGGATGGCAAAGGCGATGTTTTCTTCCAAAGAACTGAAAACATGGTCGACGCCTCATTAGAAGAATAATCTGGACATTTGTGAGGAACTCTAACCAAGAAAGCAACGTCACACAGATCCAACAGACAGTTTCCATGACTGGAAGTGTTCAGTGTAAAAATGCTACATTGCATTATTGCATCCTCTCACCACAGGAGGCGCTGTTGGCACCACTGATTGCTGATCAGCTGTTCTCTGATGATCTGATTGATCCTGTGAATAACGGGACTCACTGAACTCTGTGACACAGTGAAGATTACAGAGTTTAACATCTGACTGACGTCACACAGACAGAAGGATGAACCAGTGAGGCACAGAACACAGTTACTGGAGATACTGGATCAGCTCCATGTGAACCTCTGATGGAGAAGCTGCTGACCCAGAGAAACATCAGGACATGACAGGCAGCTGCACTGATCTAACAACATGTAGCAGAGCTGATCTATGTTAGAGGATCTATGACAGCAGCTGAAAGTCCAACACTGGATACCAGCTGAGCCTGTGCTGAGTGTTACAGGAAAAGAAACACTGACACTGGTAGACACAGTGATGCTGACTGGGGCACAGAGCTGAATGATGCAGCATCAGGACACTGTTTCAGTCTGACTGACAGAGAAACCTGTAGCTGCATCTACATGTGAGGCAGAGGCCACACAAGCAGGTTTCTATGTTTCACAGTGACTGAGATCTTCAGTGGGGTGGACATGCTCCTGTACAGACCTCTGAGGAGAACCAAGGTGCAGTCAAAGAGTCCAGTCTGTCCTCACAGATGTCAACATGTGGTTTCATCAGGTCTGCTGTCAGCTAGCAGGCTCACATCAGAATCACTGTTCCTGAAAAACACAGTCTGTGTGACATCATCAGTCAGCTGATCGTCCCAGATCTGAATGGTTTCTGTCTCTACTGAGGAAGTCAGAGAATCTCACTGAGGTGTGGATCAGGTCTGAGTGAGCTGTGGAGGGACAGCTTTAAACAGTCCACAGGTCTCACATCCTGCTCAGTCTGGTAGCAGATACCTCGTATTGTTCCAGATGTGCTGACATCACCAGCAGCAGCAGCAGCACAGCTGTGTGATACGATGAATCTCAGTTATTGATCCAACACACAGTAAATACAAAGATCAGGATTTATGAGAGTGATCATTATGAGTCTGAACACATGATCACTGAATGTTAGTCTCCACAATAATAAGCTAACACAAGCAAACACAGCTTTCAGCTCTTATTTTGAAACTTCTTTAGAGAGCTGTGATGTGAGCGTGCCTGGCTCTGAGGCACTTGGGTCAGCCTCTGTTGTTTAGAAGTGTTACAGACTGTGAATGACACAGACCTGTCAGTTTCATGTTTGTCTGTAACACAGCTCAGGGCTCCATGCTGAACGCATCCATCCAGTGTTATTGATCCAGGACTAATACCAGCATTGGGATCAATACTACACAATCACATGTGTCCACGTGATGGATTTGACCAGCTTTATTCATTAATGATCAATCAACTTATTTACTGCATCTGAGTCCAGCTTCATTTAAATGATCCAACCATGAAAATGACATCAGTCCTACAGAAGCACTTAATGCTAACAGGAAGTCATTTATTAAGGTGGAATAACACAGAGACACAACCACTCACAGTTAACCTGACCCCACTAACTGCATGTGTTTGGACTGTGGGAGGAAGCGGAGTACCGGAGAGGACGCACACAAACACGGGAGAACATGAAGCACTGAAACAAAGATGGTGGATTTGACCTCAGGACCAGGCGCGTCATTTCCATGGGAAGTTACGGGGTCATGACCCCAATAATCAGATCCAGCCAATATAATTTCATCATTCCTGTTTATAAAATTATGAATCATCTTGATTTTCTTTAATCGTTTCAATTATTATCAGCAAAATAGTTTCATGTTTAATCATCTAGTAATGTAACCCCGCCTTCTCCGCTGCATACTTGGTATTACCCAACCAGCTTTCTCTACCAAACCTTCACTGTTTGCTGTATGTTTGTTAGCGCAGTCGCTGGTGCCAGAGACTGCCAGTGACTTCAGTCTGAGGGTTTGAAGTTTCCATGTCTGTGTGATGTGTGGTGTGAAGGCTGCTGGTTAAACTGGGACTCACTGTTTAAAGCACTGAGTGCTCATAGAGAGATGCTCCATGAGTCCCAGTACAGACTACAAACATGGTGGAAACTTAGCTTTGATATCCACACACTCTGCACGTCTGTGAGTAACTGTGATGAAGATGTGCAGAGATCTGTGTACAAACAGGAGAAAGACTGTAAAGACTCTGTGCTTCTAACAGCCTCTGTTAACATATGTGAGGCTGTTTGTTGTTGTTGCCATGGAGCTCGACGATGGTGCAGTGTCAGGGTTTGTTTGCATTTCCTCCTGATTTCCTCCTGATCTCATTTCCATAGCAGAGAAAACTGTGGTGTATATTGAGGTGGAGGGTGTGGTCTATGGCTCAGGTGTAGAGTGAGGGTGGGGTGCACCACAGCAGCATGCTGGGACTGCTGAGGGTGGAGGAGGGAGTGATGATGACATCAGAGCTGCAGCAAAGCAGTCAGCAGCACAGAGACCAGTGAACACACAGTCTGTTCATCTTTGCATAGATACAATATATAGCACAATATTGAATGACAGAGACACGCTGTGTGAGCTTCCACAGATACACTGACGTCAGCATCCAGAGTCCTCCTGCTGCTCCCCTCAGAGCCCCGTGATCAGCACCAACACATTCAGTTAGATGACAGAGTCCAGCTGCAGCTAGAATCAGCTCTGTGAACAACAGCACAGCGTCAGTGTTTCACACTCAGTGAAAGGAGGAAACACCAGAAGAACACCATGTGTGCTACGTTTCCCAGGACACACTACAAACTGCACAAATACAGAGCAGCACGTGGAAGGACCTGGAGCTGCATTTAAAGAGAAAAGACAGCGTGATGTCCTGTATGGACAGGTGGAAGGAACCAAGTCCTCAGCTGAAACACTCGTGTTTGTCCACAGACAGGAAACACAGCAGGAAACAAAGAAGCTCATGGATAACACACTTCCTGTCAGTCAGAATGAGGCTGGAGCCAAACACAGAAAGGTGTTTTTGTCCAGATGAGCCCAGAGAAGAAACACAGTGTTCACAGACATCAGAAGCTCAGAGAGGTGAAACATGAGGTTGGAGTCCTCGTCAGCATTCAGAAGAGCTGCTGTGAAACCCTGAGTACTCATGACAGACTCTGATGGCACAAACACATCATGATTCAAACATGAAGACAAACATGGAGCTCCTGATCCTCCTGCATGAGAACAAGCTGACATGAGCGCTGTGTCTGAGAGTGTCTCCCTGTCACAGTGACAATAACACAGCTGCTGCTCACAGTCATTAAACTGACCTGAGGTCAGCTGCTAGGACGTCTCTGTGCTCCTTACATATGAACCATGTGACCTCACATCAGTGCTGTGGATGACTGTAGTCATAGAAGAGTAGAGCTGTAGCAGGTGGTGTGAGGAGGAGGAGGAGGTGGTGTATTCTTGTTAACGCAGTACTGAAACACTCCAGCAGAGGGCGCTGTTAAGTCCTTATTGTAACACAGTTACTGTGTGCAGTTATACTTCATACATAATCTGCACTTATTTACATCAGACAAGCTGTCAGTAAATGATTGTTTCTATTGATTCTACTTCCTGTTGACTAGTTTGATGACAGTGAAACAATCACAGCTGATTGTGTGATGATGTAAACTGTCACTGTTACATTCAGTGTGTGTGACATCATGTTAGTGCAGCTGATAACAGCCTGGTTATGATGCTGTTAGAAACACATGAACGTGTCCATAGATCAGTGTGTGTTTAACATGAGAGCTTCAGCCCTGCTGATGTGTTCAATAAAGACATGCAGGAAAACTGATGAGACTCTGAAATAACTCTTTATATTTATAATGTAACTCTGCATCAAAAGAACAACAAAGGATCCCAGACAGGTTTATGTCAACAAAGACGATTCTGATGTTTCTGTGTTTCTAACAGTTTGACATTATTAGTAAACAGACTGCAGTGAACAGGATTTATAAAGAGCTGATATATAAAGATATGACAGCTGTTTGTTGATCACTCTGTGTTTGGACCTGATCAGTCCAGCTGTTTACTTGAAATATGTTCATTTACCTGTGACGTTATATTTATGTTCTTGTCTCTGTTGAAAACACATTTTAATGTCCCTCAGATTTTTCTCCCAGATGAATAAATATAAAAATGACACAAACTGACTGCAGCTACATTTTGTCCTTTCTGTCAGAAACCTTCATGTGACTCATGAGAGACACGTTTCAGCTGTTTGTGACAGATCAGAGGCCAACAAGTCATTTATAACACTTTCCATCATTGTTTAGCACAAACACATGTTGACACAGCAGCGGGGCCGCAGTGAGAGTCAGAGCCAGGAGATAAAAACTCCTGTTTGACCACAGCCTCAGTTTGTTCCTGCACTTCAAACACTTCCTGTTGTTGACTGGGTGGAGTCAGGAAGCCAGCGAGGCCCTGCAGGACTGAGACTGCAGACTGGGACGTGCTCTGTGATGGAGATCAACAGCATCACTGACTGTTTCTGTGAGGACACCATCATCCCAGCAGGGCTGTTTCCCAACAACAAGCCTGGACCATCAGAGACCTGAAGCTGCTGCTGAATGAAAGAAGAGGATCTTCAGGTCTGGAACAAGGACGAGCTGAGAGTGTTAATAACGTTACTAATGTTCAGCTACACTTTACTAGGTCACATCTGTGACACACGTCACTTAAATAAAGAAGGAAATATTGGCTCTGTTTTATCTGCTGGGCCCAAAAAAGTGACTCCCGTATTTAAACTGCTATGAATAACTTGTTGGTCTATAATATGTGAAACGTGTCAAATGTCTCCATCATGAAAGATATCAGGTCATCTTGAGCCACAAAAACATTCCTATCATGAGGTAGAAGCTGGAATCAGTTTGTTGCAGAGGGACGTTTATATATCCCATATTTATCCAGTTAAAGTCACATTGAAATTCAAAAATGTCTTTTCAAGAGTCGTCTGTCCAAGAGGAGCAGAAACAAATATAACAACAGTTATTTAAGCTGTTTTAAAGGCCACAAAGGAGCAGATTGGTTATAATGCAGCTGCTTCAGAGGAATAAAGATGAAACACTGTTTTTATTTCATGTGTAACACCTTTCAATCATGTGTTGACTAAAGTCTATTGACCAGTATAAGTAAAGACAAAAGAGTTTATCAATTCAATCACCCCAGAGATATTGGTTTGTGAATTTTGGAGAAAGAGTAACACATCATCCGCATAAAGGCTGATTTTATGTTCCACGTTCTTGCATTTTATGCCCTTAATTACTGAATTCTGTCTAATTGCTGCTGCTAGTGGTTCGATAAAAATTGCAAACAGTGAAGGGGAGAGTGGGCATCCCTGCCTGGTGCCCCTCAGGAGACTGAAGCTGGAGGATGTCTGGTCATTTGTTCTGACACAAGCTGTTGGGGAATTATATAATATTTTTAACCAGTTGATGAAAGAAGATCCAAAACCAAATTTATGTAAAGTTGCAAATAGAAATTTCCAGTTAACTCTGTCAAACGCTTTTTCTGCATCAAGAGACAATATTATGGTTTCAATGTTTTTACTGCATGAGTAGTCTGTTAAATTAAGTAATCTACGTGTATTTATTGATGAGTGCCTACCTTTTATGAAACCAGTTTGGTCAGGATGAATTAAAAGGGGGGTTATTTTCTCTAGTCTCTTTGAGAGAGTTTTGCAGATTATTTTAAGGTCTACATTTATAAGGGATATTGGACGATAGCTTGAGGGATATACAGGGTCTTTGCCTGGTTTTAGTAGGAGATTAATGTTTGCAGAATTCATATTTGATGGAAGTCTGCCATTTTCTTTGATTTCCAACAACGTTCTGTAAAAAACTGGTGCTAGAATCGTCCAGAATTCTTTGTAGAATTCTGCAGGAAAGCCGTCTGGACCTGGAGCCTTATTATTGGGCATACTTATCAGGGCTTCCTGGAGTTCACCTGATGTCAGTGGCGAATCCAGTGCCATTGCTTGAGAGTCTAATAATTTTGGAAGAGTTATGTTGTTTAAAAACTGATCAATTTCCTTTTTAGATGGGTTTATTTGTGGTGAATACAACGTTTTATAGAAATCCCTGAAAATGTTGTTTATTTGTTTTGGTTCATATATTGTGTTCCCAGATGAATCTTGAACAGCACATATAGTTGTTTTTTTCTTTATTTATTTTTAGCTGGTTTGCTAGAAATTGACCGGATTTATTACTATGTTCATAATTTTGTAAGCGTAGTCTTTGTACTAAGAATTTTGTTTTTTTATCAATTATCTCATTTAATTCTAGTTTTGTTTTGCGTATTTTGTTCAGTGTTTCCTGATCTTGGTGGGACGCGTAGGCTTCTTCTAGGGATTTGATGGTTTTTTCTAATTCCTGAATATTTTTGTTTTCTTTTTTCTTTTTATGTGATGAGAAAGAGATTATTTTACCTCTCATCACGGCTTTCCCTGCTTCCCATAGAAGAGAAGCTGATGTTCCGGGAGTGTCATTAAAGTCTAAATATGAAGTCCACTCTTTTTTAAAGTATTTGATAAACTCTTCATCTTTAAGCAGTGATGTATTAAATCTCCAGTTTTTACTTGGCGTAGTATTATTCTTGTGCATTAGTGTTAAAGATACAGGAGCATGATCGCTGACAGCTATAGGGTGAATCTCAGTGTCTGAAATGTCACTCAGCAGTGAGCTGCTGACCAAAAAATAATCCAGATGAGAGTAGGAGTGATGAACATGTGAGAAGAAAGTATATTCTTTACTGGTGGGGTGGAGGGAGCGCCATGCATCGCAAAGACCAAAGTCGCTCATATACTGTTTGATTATATTTGTGGACTGCCAATTACGCTGAGTTCCTGCTGTATTGAGCCTATCCATTTCTTCATTTAGTCCCAGGTTGAGGTCGCCTCCAAGAACAAGTGTGCCATCTAAGTGTTCAGAGAGTGCACTGATAAAACCGTGAAAGAATGAGGGATCATCAACATTTGGACCATATACACTTACAATACATAGCTTTTTATCAAGTATAGATAGTTTAATGATTAAGAATCTGCCCTCTGGATCTATAACTGTATCGAGTACTGTGAAATTAATATTTTATGTATTAAAATTGCTACTCCCTTTGTCTAGAATTATAACAAGCTGAGAACACATTAGGAAACTCAGGTGTTTTAAGTTCATTCGAACCTCTAAGAGGTCTGTGGGTCTCTTGTAAAAGGACAACATCTACCTGTAGTTTTTTGAGTTGGTTAAATATTTTTAACCTCTTTTCTCTGGAGCCAGCTCCATTTACATTCCATGTAACGAATCTTAGTGCACCCACAGATGTCTGTGTATAACTAGGGGTGTATGCTGTGTGTGTCGCTTAGACAGGTGGAGAGAATACATCACTTGTTCATAAATAAAGAGAGGGAGAGAGAGAAAAAATGCGTGGCGAGATGCTCCCTGAGTCTGACTATGTGTTTGCATATTTACTAATATGAGTACGCTTGGCTTAAGTGTGTGTATCCTATACGACTGTGTGCGCTGTCTGACTGATGTAAATGTGCTGCCGTTGAGCGCATGACTGTGCGTGATCGTGCAAAGCGTATGTGTCGAAATAAAGGATGTTGTTTGTGGATGAGTGTGGAAGCAGGTGATCGAAGCAGTGAAAGAAAGAAATAAAGAAAGAAACCAAGGACAAGGGTGAGCAGCATAAAAACAAGAGGGGGAAAAGAGAGAGGAAAAAACAAGAAACAAAAAACGGAAACATTCCAATTAAACCATTGACGGAGAGTGACGGTGTTAATTCTGCTATGATATCACACTTAAGATGCGATTTAATACTACTAAGTTAAACAGATTATGCAAGTTAATGTTAAGTTAATGCAAGTTAGTGTGAGTGGATGGGGAAAGGGTGTAGCGGATTCTTATCTGGTGTGAAGTTAATACAGCCACGGAGTGATATCGGGGTCGCGGTGGAGCTGTCCGTCCACGTACAGCCGGTCCACAGCGATGACAGCGCGGGAGCCCTTCTGGATGAAGCCGCGTCGGATTGGGAAGAGGACCCTGCGTCGTTCCAGGATCTCTTTGGGGAACTGGTTGTTCACGCTGAAGTCCGTTCCTTTTAATTCCCTGCCATGACTTTTCACATGTTCCTTTTGTTTGAAGTGGCCGAATTTGGCCACGATAGGACGTGGTCTCCCGGCTGCAGCCCGAATGGGGCCGAGGCGATGCACCCTATCGAAGACGATGTTCTTCACAGTGTCCTCCGGCAGCTTTAGGTGGGTTTTGATAAAGCTTTTTACCGTGGTCTCCGTGTCCTCTCCAGCGGCTTCTGGAATACCAGAAAATACCAGATTGTCACGCATGCTACGAGCTTGTAGATCAATAACTGTTTCTTTAATTTTTTTATTTTCTCTATTTAGCTCAGTAACATTGTCTGTGAGACATTTCACCGACTCCCTTAGCGTGGCATTTTCAGCAGCGAGCGTTTCCACCTGCTGCTGGCTGAACTCCAGGGATTCTCATAAGCATTTAAATTCCCGGTGAAGAAGCTCCACCAAGGACAGCCTTGCGTCGAAAGTGGACAATCGCTTGTCGATTGACTCCAGTATGTCGGCAATATCTTTGCCGGCTGGCGATGTTGTGCCGGGGGAATCTGCCGGGCGAAGTCTTTTCGACGACGGCGTCTCATATTTAGCCGGGGAAACTGCACTCTGGGCCTTCTTCATCACTAGATCCTGAAAGCACTGATCAATATTGTGGCGAGCTCAGGAAACGGAGGAGACAGAGGTTTCTTTGGTCTTGCTTTCGGCGAGCTAGCCAGAAAGCACAGCCGTTTATTAAGCCCTTTTTCCGGAGAGGACTGCCGCTAGCAACTGCTCAGCGCGGCAACCAAAACAACAACACAAAAAGGCGCTCTCTCACCGGAAACACACACACAGAGGGAGCGTCACCTGTTACCATGACAACATCACAACAAACAGAACTGCAAAACAGAACATAAATGTCCATAACATCCCCGAACAACCCCGGCCCGCTACAATATAATCTTGGAGAGCCTCTAAACTCTCCCCGTTGTTCTCCAGGGTGTTGGAGATTATTTAGACAAATAACGTTAGTTGTAAGACAATTGATAAATGTATTTGGTAAGATTGAAGCTTAAAGGAATTTGTTCAAATCTAAACTACCATTCGCTTTAATTTTCCGCCAAAATCTCCAGCGTCTGACGTCAGTTACAACATGAGTCCCTTACCTTGTCGTCACTTCCGTCACTTGCCTCCCTTCCGTCTGGAGAAATATTCTTGAGGACTAATTGTGTTGAAGAATAAAGGTGGTCACAGGAAGGAGTTTCATCAGCACAGTTCATTCCTGTGATCACAGTCATGACTCTGTTATGTTGCTAAGCTACTGTTGCATGTACGGACTTTTTTAGTTTTCTTTCTGTGACCTCTGCCCAGAGTGGATTTTTCCACTTTATCTGTGACAGTTACACAAATGCAATTCTTCACCATCACTCTGACTCATTGACTGTTTGCAGCAAGATATTTTAAATGGTTTTTCTCATTTGTACATGTTCCCTAATATATATACATATATGTATGTATATATTTATAATTTCTGTAATATTTACTCCTCTAATATTCACAGCTCTGCTCCACAAACACAACACATCAGGAGTTATTCTTTAATTTGTGTAGTCAGATCTTTTCTTCCGGGAGCGAATCAAACCTGATCCTGCTGTTTGTTCCTCCTGACACGTGTCTGAGTATAAATGCAGTCTTTGCTCATTAACTGCTGCTGTCCTGCTTCTAAGTTCACCTGCTTTAGTTTAAAGGTGACATGAATCCATGTGAAGCTTTCATGAGAGTAAACACTGAGAATCAAAGCATCAACATGAAGATCAGAGTCTGAGAAAGTGAAGAACTGCAGCGATGATCTGTGTCTGATGTCTGCTCCCTGATTCTGTCTCTGTCTTAGTTTTGTATTTGAACACACAATCAGTCCACCTTAAAGACTTTCATCTCATACAGCTGCACATGGATAAAGAGTTTGTGACTCTGGCTGAACAGTTGAAGTGCAGTCGGTGAGGTGAGTTGTGAAACTGACTGTGACAGTAAAGATCCACTGACGCAGCACTGATCGCTCTGCTGTGTTTGCTGCAGGATTTTCAGCCTGAGCTGATTCTGATGAATGAATCTGTGTGTGAACTTTAAGTGAGCTGCATGAGGGAGTTTCTCGCTGTTCTCCCAAATAACTCAGTGATGTCAGCGCTGCACAGCTGCAGATCCTCATCATTTATACCAGGGCGATTCTAGGATCAGAGCTTTGGGGTGCTGAGCACCCAGAGAGCTGCCCAGCCAGGCAAGATAAACTGTACTCCTCACGATGAGACTTCTTCCCCGTCTCTGTCAGTCCCTGCATCCTTAAATGTCTCCAGTTGTCCCGAGTTCCCTCTGACTGTCTCCTTGGTGCATTTAAACCCCTGTTCCTCCCTGTCCTCATCGTCTGTTGTCTTCATCTCTGTTATCAGTCATCATAATTTTACCATCTCTGTGCAAGTCTGCAAATTTCTTTATTAAATCATAAGATTCTTAAATTCATCAAGTCTCTCTCTGCCTGGGTCCTCGTCACAAAACATGACATCACTGTTTTGTACATTTTAACACAATTTAATCCCCACATTTGTGAAAGAAAAGCAAAACACTTTTTTGAAAAGTCTGTAACAAAACCATCAAATCTGATAAAGGTTATTTAAATGCTGTAAACGAAGAATGGATAAAAAAAAATACATATCCTAACCTTAATTACTGGGTGAAAATGATGCTCATAGTGAGTAAGAAGTAAACTGAGTGCATGTTTTGGACAGAGATTCACTTTTAATGTGTATGAATAATACAATACAGATGTATAAAAATACACTCCAAAAACAGAAGAGTCCTTGAAATATACAAATGTACAAAATATTGATAAAAAAAATTGTGCCTATGGTACAATGTATGAAAAGATGTTTACTGCAGATACTACTAATATGGCTCTGCAGATTTTTTTCTTTTATTTTAACCTATGTCGCCTCAGCTTGAGGTTGGCAAATCTGTCGATCACTTTTTGGTGGTCAACTCTCTCAAGCAGTTAAACAGTTTCTGTTTTGCCTGTCACTGTTCCCTGTCTGTTTTCTAACAGGGTTCTTCCTGACCTTGTACTTTCTCCTCACGTTCCCCTCTTTCCTCTCTCCCTCTTTCGACTGACAATCATACACAAATAGATTGTATTCAATTAGATAAAAAATTACATTAATATGAAAAAAAAAATTATTAAGATCACTAATAAAAAAGTCCTCTCTCAGTGTACTTTCACCAAAAAGCAAATAACCAAACCACATGCACATCTAATAAAAGATATAAATATTGAAACACTGATCCAACATTATCCTTTATTGATGGATCATTTGCTCTTACACTTTTACCTGAATGTGGCTCCTGGGATTAATATCGCCACATGCACATGCATAAGTCTTGATGGATTCTCAATCATCCAGGAAAGTAAATCTCCAAAAGTTGATTCTGTTCATCTGGACGTAGCGTTTTGTGGGAAAAACGTTTCGTCACTCATCCAAGTGACTTCTTCAGTCTCAGCTGACTGCAGGTTTCTCCAATCTTATAAACAGTACATTTGCATAATGACTGAAAGCAGCCCACTGAAGGAACAATGGGCTGGGAGGTCAGTTCCCTGATCCTTCCGGCAGATATGGGTAGGTGCACAGTATTGCTATACCAGAAAGACTATCATGAGAAAATTTTGTCACTCCTCAGTGATGAAAATACTTATGAGCCCCTGAAACGAGACCCAGGAAGTGGCTACAGGAAGAGGGTGATAGACTGTCTGAAGCAGTTAGAACAGGACAAAGCTATTGACCAGACCTCATACCACAGGCTGTACCCAGGGGAGTCTACACCAAGTCTGTATGGTTTACCGAAAATACATAAACAGGGTGCACCTTTCAGACCGATTGTCTGCATGATCAACTCGGTCACCTATAACATCTCCAAGTTTCTGGCTTCGATCCTCAACCCGCTGGTGGGCAGCTCTGAACACCACATCAGGAACACCCTGGATTTTGTTGAGAAGGTGAGAGATGTCATTATGGAGGCAGACGAAACCATGGTCTCGTACGACGTTACATCTCTCTTCACTTGTATCCCAGTCATGGAAGCGTTGGAGGTAGTCCGTAAGAGATTACAGGATGACACCAACCTCAGCAACAGGACCACTCTCAGCATCGACCAAGTGTGTTTGCTTTTGGAACTGTGTCTTCATTCCACCTACTTCACATACAAGGGTCAGTTCTACAGGCAGAAACATGGGTGTGCCATGGGCTCCCCAGTTTCACCCATCGTGGCCAATTTGTACATGGAAGAAGTGGAAAAGAGGGCTTTGCTATCCTAACCTGGAACACCACCAAGCCATTGGTTCAGATATGAGGATGACACCTGGGTGAAAATCAAATCTCAGGACGTACCACAATTCACAGATCACATTAACTCGGTGCCAGAATAATCCCTGCTAAACCTGTCAGTATCACTCGCCCAGTCATTATTTCCACCCCTATCAGCCAGCCAGAGGTTTCCGCACCTGCTGGCCCTGCAGCTGCCGCTCTGCCGTCACCGCCGGCTCCCACGCCGTCGCCTTGACTCAGTGTTTTCTGTTCTTCACTGTTTATTTCCTACATGTTCCATTTCTTGTTTCATTATCTTCAGCCGTGTACTCACCTCTTGCCAATTGTTGTCATCATCCAGTCTGTGTATTTAAGTTCCTCAGTTTTACCAGTTCACTGTCGTGTCATTGTCGCAGTTAGGTTGTCGCTGTTCAGTTACGTCAGTTACGTCAGTTACGTCAGTCACTCAGTCATTAGTCTTTCCAGCCAGCCATTTCCTGCTTCTGTTCTGTTCGTTCACTCCGTCTACAATAAACACCAACCTTCACCTACCTGTGAGTCCAGCGTTTGAAACTGGGATTTCATTTGCTGCAAGCAATAATCATCAAAATTATAAAAAAATAAAGGCTTGAAATATCTTGCTTTACATGTAATAAGTCTATTTCATGTGTGTGTGTACTATCTATCTGTGTGTGTGTACTATCTATCTGTGTGTGTGTGCACACATGCATATACACACACACAGATAGATAGTATGCATTGGCTAACAAACAGCCATTGTAATTCGTCCGTGTGATCTAGGATATTTTTTGTCGTACCATTGAAAATTGGTCGCACTCTAGAGCCCTGCATAATACCTACATAATGTATGTTCGATAAGTGGCACAAAAAGGGATTAAGGGTAATTGGCGATTTGTTTCAAAACAACACACTGATGAACTTTGAGCAATTGCAGTCAAATTTTAATATTCCTAGAGACCACTTTTTTGGCTTTCTCCAGGTTCGTAACTTTGTTCATTCTAAAATTCCACAGTCTTCAGCAATAGTTATATATGATGATATTGAGACATTTCTTATTAAGCGAAAAGACAGAACTCATTTTATCTCAGCCTTTTATTCTCTCCTATATACTCTCAGTAGCAACACATTGAGTGCTATTCATAAATGGGAGAAAGATCTTAATAATCAATATACCGAAGAGGAGTGGAAAGGAGCCATTAACATAGGTAGTTCCACTTTTACTTGCAACCGCTTGCGAGAAACCCAATACAAAATCATACATTGCCTTTACATAGCTCCTAATGTCTTGCATAAGATTGCACCTCATATTTCCCATTTTTGTAGTAAATGTCAAAAAGAAACTGGCACTTTTTTTCATTACTTTTGGGAATGTAAATTAATCAAAAGCTTTTGGAGCTCCATATCTCAACAATCTGCTCCAAAGGGACCCTGGGTATTTTCTTCTTGGCCTACCCTCAAAAGAACTAACATTAAATCACTCGCAGCGCAAATTATGTGACAAACTATTGCTGGTAGCTAGGAAATGTATTCTCATTAATTGGGTTAAGGATAAACCTCCCTCTGTGAGTTTGTGGTACAGAGAATTATTTAAAGTTATTCCTCACAAAAGAACTGCTGCTATTTTAGGAGGAAATGAGGGTCTCTTTCTCAATGTTTGGTCCCCTTTGGTTTTTTATTTGCCAAATGATTTGTCCCAACTGTTGAGGGGGGGTGGTTGTGATTAAGATGTTCTCAGTTAAATAGGAAGTAAGCGTAAAGGACAACAATTCACTCTTGGAGTTTATCTTTTTCTCTTTCTAAATCTGTGGGTAAATGAGCGAAAATATATTTCCTTTTTTTTCTCTCTTTTTTTTCTCCTCTTTACCCCATATGTGTATTTGTACAGATATATAATGACTTTAATATATTCCCTTTGGGGTTTTTTTGTTTGTTGTTTGTCTGCTTTGTTGTGTTTTTATGCTTTTCTTGATAATGAATAAAAACTGTTCAATTTTTTAAAAAAAGAAAAGAAAATTGGTCGCACTCTAGAGCCCTGCATAATACCTGCTAATATCCAAAGACAAATCTGCTTACATTTTTTTCTTTTCTCTTTTTTCTAAACTGAGCACCAGATGACCTTTGACCTCTTCTTGTCCATCTTCCATTGGTGTTATTTTGTATTCCAGTGTCAACACCCATCCCCTAACCCGAGAATCACCACAACACAACCAGACCTACATCTTAGTGCACAGATTCAGTTTGTTTAGGGTTTTTTTTTTTTTCTGGGATTTCACACAACCCAGGAAAAAATAATTAATATATAAGGGGCTTGGATTGACAACATTATGAATGAAATGTGCTGTATTTGGAAGCAGCCAGACCCCTCCCCTTTGGACAGGTTGTGTGTCAGACACAGTGTCAGACAAGGGCTCTCACACTCACTTTACACATGCATATATAAAACACATCGGTGTAAATGATGATGGAGGAAGAGGAGGACAGAGCAGAGTCTGCAGGGTCCAGCTGTCCGTCTGTGAGGAGTGACCGGTCCAAAGATCACCCTCCACTCTTCAGTGGTGAACCTGGACCAACGAGGTCAGAGAGCTGTGATGACTCCTTTACATGTTTGTGTTTCCTGGATAAATCTGACCTGAAACATCCTCAGATCGTTACAAAGATTCATTAAAGAGAAAACAATGAAAGAGGAAAGATCAAAATGTTAGACTTGGTCATTTGCTGTTTGAGGACAGTGATGCTCATATCTGTGGGGAAAGTGTGACCTGAGTGGGTTCATGTTTGTCTTTAAAGAGCTGCTCTGATTCTCTTTGTGTCTGATCTGTTAAACAGTCTGAGAGGTCACACAGAGACCCAGCAGCTAAAGCCTGGATCATACTGGCTGCTGTTACTCCATCAGGACAACACTGAACCACAGTGGTGTGGATGTAGTGGATAATCCCACCATACTGATGCTCAGATTTAATCACAGGGAACAAAACCAGATGTTACCTTCAGATTGTGACCTTTGGAGTGGACGATGCAGATTTCATGCAGAAATGTTGTTTTTCAGCTGTGAAAAAAGAATCTAATCTAAAAAAGAATTTATGATGCTGGAAAAAACATGGAGACTATAACACAACATTTCCACTGTATTCATAGAATGAATGTAAAACTGTCAGACATTCATTAAATATGCAAAATGTCCACAGAAACATCAGAGGGTCAGATGTGAAGCACTCAGTGATTTTGATCAAATGACTCATCAGTTATTGATCTGTACTACACTGATCTACCACGTTAGTAAAGCTGGTGTTCTGGTGGTGGAGGGAGACCTCGGATCATGTTCTGGTGTTGGAGCAGTGATCTGCTGATGGTTCAGTTTAATGAGCTTCTTCAAAATCATCCCTGACATCACCACTGAAAGGACGTCCATGAAAACAGACTGAAAATTACTGATATGTTCACAATCTGAGAGTTTAAAACTTGAGAAACTTGAGTCAGATGAAGTTATTTGAGCAGAAACTACTGGATCTTTATCCTGTGTTGATCTAATTCTTCATGGTTCCTCCAGAGTGGACCAGCAGAGCTCAGAGGTTCCCAGTGGTCAGTCTGCCCAGCAGCATCAAACACAGCTGGACTCCATATTTATGGTCTGTACATGTACAACAACTACTGTTACATCTATTCTGTTCACAGTCATCTCTGACCACCACCAGTATGCAAACATGGGGTTAGTATCTTGCCCAAGGAAATTTGGCATGTAGACTGGAGGAGCCTGGGATCGACCTTCAACCTTCTGGTGAGTAGGTGACCCGCTCTACCACCTGAGCTACAGCCACCTCCAATTGTGAGCTGCTGGTCACAATTGGGCTGATCGGTGGCTGATCGGTGATTGCTGCTACAGCCTCCAGATTAGCCAGCAGCTCATCCTGCTCAACATTTTCTCACCAAGTCTGGGGAGGGAACTCAAAACAGTTTTGAGTTCCCTCCCCAGACGCCTTAACGCCCACTCACATCCTGGGCCATCTGACCTCAGGAATTCACATGACAAGGTGGGGCCAGGTTTCACAATGAGCTCACCCGAAACCCTGGCTGATTAGGTCCCACACCCGCTTTCTCACACCTTGGCTCATGTGATTAGAGGATCACCAGGGGGTCCTTTGTCCCTCCTTGGGGGGATACTCCCACTGGGTTTAAATCTGGGACTCTCGGCCATTTGACCTTAGAACTGAAGAAGCTTCTCGGATGAGAGGTGAAACGTCTTCAAGCAACTCAAAGAAGTCCAGACGCTTTTCTTTGCAAACTCCTTTGACTACGATGACCTGCATGACTGAGAACCTTCACAGACATTTTCTCACTAACTTTACTGGCAGTGTGATGTTTTCAGCTGCAGTGATGGTCAGGGTGGCCTCCCTCTCCTCTTCTTCTCCTCTTCCTCTTTCATGTGTAAAGCCACTTCTGCTGCTTTCATTCATGTGGAAGTCCTGTAGCTGAGTTTGGGAGAAACTAACAGCCTCGGCAGCAGAGGGGAGAAAGGCTGTAACACCACCACTTTACTCTGTTCTACCTGTCACATCATTTTATCAGGAAACATATATATGCTCATGTTTTTATTGTGTTGAGTGTGTGTTGGATAATCCGGCCCAAGATGAGGCCAAACTGAAATGGGATTAAATGTCTGTCACATATTTGAGCCTAATTTAGAACATCATCCATAAATATTGAGGAATAACTGGACTCTCATACAGCGAGACTCAAATGCCTTTAAACATCAGCTTATCCTGCTGATCCAAGTCCAACATTGAGTTTGTAAAAACATGTTTGTCAATCATTTTGTTTGGTTTATGAGGAAAATGATTCAATAACTTGCTGCTAATACACAACATTTCATCATATTTCCTCATAACCCTCTTTTGTCTGACCATTTGATCCCATTTGAATTTGCAATAAAGGATCCACAGAGTTTGGTGACAATAATGACAGTAGATGTTTGTGTGAAAGTGCTGGAAGCAAATTAATGTGTGATGTTCTTTCAGTGTTGCACTTTGTAGACGCTCCCTGAGCACTGGTCTCACAGCCAGCTGCACATAGAGACCAGTGTTGTTAGTCCAGGTCAGAAGATGACTTGTTGGAATGGAAATGAGCTTGTAGTTTGTCTGCTTTAATAATGTGACTGGAAAAAGGTGTTGGACTTCAAATATGTCCATTTCTTTCACACTTCACCTTTAAAAGTGAAGCCTTGTGGTTCCTGGAAGGAAAAACACGACTTTTTCAAGTCTTTGTCCTGTTTTTATGATAAATGTACGACTTTAATGTGAAACATTCAGAGTTTTTTCTCTTGTTGTGTTTGTTTGAAGCTGCTTCCTGTTGGCTTCAGCTGTTTGGAGTTTCCATTTTCTAAACTTCTACATTCTGAACCTTCTTCAGCTCTGAACAGATGATGAAACACTGAATGATTTCAAGCTCACACTTTGTCTAATAAACTTACATCTTTCATTCTTTATACAGATTGAGGGGATGTGGTTTGTCAGAGATCAGCTGTGATTATCTGGCAGCAGCACTGAAGTCCAACCCCTCCCATCTGAGAGAGCTGGACCTGAGTAACAACAACAAGCTGCAGGATTCAGGAGTGAAGCAGCTGTGTGGTTTCCTGGAGAGTCCAGGATGTGGACTTGAAACTCTGAGGTCAGTCAGCATGTTTTAGTTGTGCTGAGATGAATATGATGTGAAAGTTGTGCTGACACTAAACTGCAGACATCAGGCTGATATTATACTGATCCACACTGAGGATCTTCATGGTATAGTCTGTTTTCTTCTTCTCTGGTTTAGTCCATTGACTGCAGCAGAACAATGTTCACATTTCAAACAGTGATACTCAACGTATGGCCCTTGCGCCCACACGCCGCCTGCCCACCTTTCCTGATTCAGAGAGAGGGGACCCTGATTAACTGTGTAGCGTCTTCCTCACAGTTCTAAGTATCAGACACAACAATGAATAATCCACAGCTGACTCACTTTAGCAGGTCAAAGGTCACGGCACACAGCAATCTGTGAAACAGAAACAGTTTGGAGCAGGAATTATTGCACATTCACAAACTGACACTGCTGCACGGCATGCTGGGTAATGCTAGCTGCTCAGGTATGGGTGTGCTAATGGCTGTGAGGCTCCATGGCTGCAGAACACTGGAGAAGAGAAAAGAGAGATGGAGGATGAAGAAAAGAGGCGGAGATGAAGCAGAAGTGTAGCTCCAGAGAGGAGGAGAATGATGGTGGCAGCTACAGAAACAGGTCCAGACTGAAGCGTGTCTCCTTTGCATCTTCCATATTTGATACTAAGAGTTTCCAGAAGAGCAAACATCAAACACGCCTCCAAACATGTGACGAGTCAGACTGACATAATTTCTACAGAGAACAGTGTGAGCTCTCAGCAGGTTACTTCAATAAGAAGGACAAACAGTGCAGCAGGAATGACTAAACCCACTAACAGTCTGATATCCCCGTGTTCCTGTTGTTCTACAGCATCATCATTAATGCTGCTCCACCACCATCACTGCAGCATTTTCCAATTAAACTTTATAAACAATGAATAGAATAGAATAGAATAGAATAGAATAGAATTCAACTTTATTGTCATTGCACATGTCACAGGTACAGGGCAACGAAATGCAGTTTGCATCCATCCAGAAGTGCTTTAGCCGTGATATAGATATATTACAATATATATTAGCAATAATATAGATATGTAAGTATATTACAGAAATGGGTCTATTATGGTATGTTATAATGTACACAGTGTGAAGTATGTTATGAATATTCTATAACTATAAGTATGTACAGGCTATGAACAGGATATAAATATGAAATAAAAACTATACAGAAATATGAGATATACAGTTATACAGAAATGTGAACTATGCAAGTTATAAACAGTTGTAGGATTAAAAATTATTGTACGTACAGAATGATTATTTACACAGAACTATACAGTAGTGCAGTTAAGATAAGTGAGATATGTGGATAATTTCTACAGAGGCTATATAAAGTGCTAGTGGTTGTGAGTGGTGGTTCAGTCCATGTTATTATTGTGTGTTTGAGGGTACAGTTGTCCATTGTGTGTGTGTGTAGGTGCTTGTGGGTGTGTGTATGTTCAGTCCATGAGTTTAACGTGGGTCAGATGTCAGGAGGCAGAGTTCAGGAGTCTGACAGCTGTGTGGGAAGAAGCTGTTCCGGTACCTGGTGGTCTTAGTCCGGAGGCTCCTGTAGCGCCTCCCAGAGGGCAGGAGGGTGAAGAGTCCATGCGATGGGTGACTGGGGTCTCTGATGATTTTCCCAGCCCTTTTCAGACACCGCTTCCTGTAGATGTCCTTTATGGCAGGAAGTGGTGCTCCGGTGATGCGCTGGGCAGTTTTCACGACCATCTGCAACGCCTTCCGGTCCGAGGCAGAGCAGTTCCCGTACCAGACTGTTATACAGTTGGTCAGGATGCTCTCGATGGTGCAGCGATAGAAGTTCACCAGGATGTCTGAGGACAGGTGGTTCTTCCTCAGAGTCCTCAAGAAGAAGAGGCGCTGGTGAGCCTTCTTGACCAGCTTGAGCAGTTGGTCGTCCAGATGAGATCCTCGGAGATGTGGACTCCCAGGAACTTGAAGCTGCTCACACGCTCCACAGCCGTCCCCTTAATGTGGATGGGTGGATGTGGGTCAGCATTCCTCCTGTAGTCCACGATGAGCTCCTTGGTCTTCTCAGTGTTAAGCAGCAGGTTGTTTCTGTTGCACCACTCAGCCAGATGATCCACCTCCTCCCTGTAGGCAGTCTCATTGTTGTCACTGATGAGGCCAATCACCGTGGTGTCATCTGCAAACTTAATGATGGTGTTGGAACCATCAGCAGGTCTGCAGTCGTGGGTGAAGAGGGAGTAGAGGAAAGGGCTCATCACACAGCCTTGTGGTACACCGGTGTTCATTGTGATTGTAGATGAGCAGCGGTTGTCCAGCCGGACATGTTGGGGGTGGTTGGTCAGGAAGTCCAGTAACCATTTGCAGATGAGGGAACTGATGCCCAGGTCTGTCAGTTTCCTGATGAGTTGTGAGGGGTGGATTGTATTGAATGCTGAACTGAAGTCTATAAACAGCATTCTGGCGTAGGTGTTGTTGTTGTCCAGGTGTGAGAGGACAGAGTGCAGTGCGATGGAGACTGCATCCTCTGTGCTCCTGTTCTGGCGGTATGCAAATTGGTGGGGGTCCAGGGTGGGGGGCAGACAGGATTTGAAGTGTGCTAAGACCAGCTGCTCTAAGCACTTAGTGATGATGGGGGTGAGGGCTACTGGGCGGTAGTCATTGAGGCTAGATGGGTTGGAGTTTTTGGGTATCGGGACGATGGACAATGACTGAATAGTAAGAGAAAATCAAGTTAATTTAATTTCTTTTCTGAGTAAAATGAATCAATTTCACAAAGAGAACATTCAAACAGTAATTGTTTTTATTGTGGAATATAAAACGTATACAAAATTTATAATATAACATTTTTCTGATTAATTTAGATTGTATGCACTGAAATTTTTCACTAGTGCTTGGAATAATAATATAATATAATAATAATATAATAGGAAGGCCATAATTGAAAATACAGTTTCAGCCAACTTCTCGAGAATGTCAGTCTTTACTTTGGAGGTGGGCAGAAGATTTACATTCTTTTTATAATCCTCAGTGGCTCTTTCCAGTTGCATTTCAGTTTCCTATGCTGACTGTGGAATGGGGAACAAGTTCTGCCTTTTTAATAATGGTGTCCTGAGAAGTGGTTGCAGCAGAGTCTGCATTGGATACAACTGGATTGGATGATGAGTCATAGTCAGCTGACAGTTGATCAGAGGGGCTGTCGAAAACTGGCCGGATGACCAGGGTGATGCCAACAACCTTCACAGTGTCTTTGTCTTTTATCTGGTGTTAAGGTTCAGATATTGAGGAGGAATCCAAAAATAATAACCACTGACCTGGCCTGGTGCAATTAGACGAAGATTTTAATGCACACATGCGGAGTCCAACACTTGTGCAGATTTCAGTGTTGAACTGTCTTACAATAGTCAGAACAAAGGCTTTATAGGGTTGGCAGTCTGCCTGTTGCCAGGCAGACTCAATACAGCATACGTCAATCCAAAACCACAACTGTTCTGTTGACGACTTTTAACATAGTTTAAAAAGAACATTGTCTTGGCTCGAACCCAGGTGCTTCCTGTCACCATCCTGCCCAGGCTTATCTTCTGGAACATCAGGCCCACGTTCTGCACAAACTGTCACTCATGCAGGCACAACTTTGCAGTTGCAAGCAAAACATAATTAAACTCTTACCTATATAAATGAGTCTACAAATGTGTGTGTGTATGTGTGTCTCGTCCTTAAATGCTCTCTCATCTCACCCGTTGCACTTCTGACCTTTCACCAGAACAGAGGCTCATCCTTACATGTAATAACCTAACTGGAACTATATATGTAATCTACTGAATAAATGTTTTAATCAAAAGCCTCTACTAAAAGCTTAATCCCAAGATATAAATGCATAATAAAATACTACAGATTCATAACCTACTCACAGTACTTGCACTCAGACTCTGCTTTCGGTTTCACTTTTGCAAAGCACGCCGTTTCCTGTCAGCCTGCAACTCAGTTTCTCCCCCACTGAAGACTTCAGTGTAAGAATATAAAAACATTCAAAAGCCTTTAAAATTATAGATTCAACTCAACAGTTTAAAGTGGTTCTCGCTGGACTTGTAATAAAAGCTTAATTGGGTGCCAATATGTTTAAACATCTAAATGCAATATCAATATTAATAATTAATGGAATAGTAATAATGATCATAAAAAATAGCAGCAAATAATAGCAGCATAACACGTTACTCCCACCTGACACTGGTCACTTCTGTGAATAGTGAAGTAGTCCTGAAATTTTGGTGTCAAATACTGAAGACTGAAGTCGTTTGAAATCCCAAAGGTATCCTTCACAACACTATGCAGTCATCTACTGTTGGTGGGATCCCTGATGGAAGAACCAACTTCTCGATTTGGTCATCAGTGATTACATGGAACTCTATCTCGTTCAACCTAGAATAAAATGTAAATGGGCAGAGTTAACTTAGATTAAGTAGGGTCAAATTAGTCATTTTCTTCTGCTTCAATTTCAAAACTAGTAGTTTAATTTAATACAATCATCCATCACAACTTATTTAAAATGCATAGTCTACATACTGATCAGCTGAATTTAAGTTGAGGGATCTTCCAACAACTGAAAAGAACACAACATTAATAACAATCACACTCTCCCAAGTAAAATTTTACACACACAAATTGTTAAAGACAAATTTGAAGTAATACTAAAATTTTTAAAGGTGAGGTTCACTTATAAAACCATGAAACTCTTTATTAGATTAAAATGGGGGTAGACCCTATTTTCTGTACCGATTTGGTGACAGATCATGACATGAAATAACACTGTTTATGTATTTATATGTATGCATATATGTATATATCTTCCTATATTTGAAAAGACGTCCTTTTAATCTACACAATATCATCTCTGTATCCAAACACCATTGGGTGTTAATTTGACGTTAAATACAGAGCATTCTTACTATTATCCATTTATGCCCTAAGGCGACCAAACAGTTTTACTGACTAAAATGACAGAGAGGTTAATTTATTATACATGAATACTTTTTGAGCATAAACTATCCACCTCAAGGCTTCTGCAGTTATAAATCTTGTTAAAGATACAAATTATGAAAGACTTATGTCAGATTAAACACATATTACTATATTATTTCCTGAATGTACCTTTGTCTTGAAGATCGTTCTACAGAAACATAAACATCGTGACTGAGCATGGGTCTTACTGATACACCGACCAAGTTTAACTGGAAACTCGCATCATCCCTCTATGTGAGCTGTGCCTGCACTAAAGTCACAGGGCTCCGACAGCATGAAAATGAAAGCCAGTTATGTTGCTGGACTGAGTCACTTTAGCTTAATTACCACAACTGAAAAACACTGCGTGGAGACAAAAGCTTCAAAAAACTGTGACTGACAAAATCCCGCACAAATGATTTTAACTACATCACTCACCACTGAGTGCAAAACTTTTCATAAAATTCTAAAAGTAAATGAGGGATTTTACAGCCCATCGAAATACATCATTGATATATGTTTTTAATATGGTAAAAAATGTGGTTAGTCAAAGCCAGTGGCGGTCCTAGCCTGTTTGGCGCCCCGGGCGAACACTCCCTCTGGCGCCCCCCCACCACCACCACCACCACCACCACAACCACAAAAACACACACATAAAACATATTAAGGATTAACTGTTGTCGGAACAATACATCCTTTTTACACCTCTCCCTCCATAAATGCAATAAACGATACAAAAGTAATGGCCTATAATTAATTTATCTGCTGTATCTGATGTTTCTCAGGTAGTTGCTTACATTATATAACATGTTGTGTTCAGTACACGTCACTACAATGTGATTTCGGAAATGTATAAATACTGGAGGACACCCCAGTGTCGACACTCCCTGTCGAAAACACTGTACTTGCGTTCGGCATCCCGGAGCGTACGACTGAAAAAGGCGAGCGGTTGCCAGAGACCTGAAACCCGCTGTTCCAACATGGCACCCACTCCCACGTCGGACGCGCTGGTGGTCAACGCGATCTCCGCCGACCGAAACGGGTGGGCCAGCAGGGCGGCATCAGCCAGCACAGACTTGGCTGCGGAAAACGCCTGGATCCATTCCGGCAGCCAATCAATAGGATCTTTGGCTGTTTGACCTTTTAAGGCAGCATAGAGCGGCTGTAGCAGGTGGGCAGCCCTGTGGAGAAAGCGGTTGTAAAAATTGATCTTCCCCAAGAACTCCTGCAACGCTTTAACCGACGTGGGGCTGAAAAAGCCTGGACTCTGTCAGGCAACGGAACCACACCGTCAGTGGAAATGCGGTGCCAGAGGAAATCCAGAACAGGCAACCCAAACTGGCACTTGGAAGGGTTGATGATCAGGCCGTGCGCCGCCAAACGCTGGAAAACCTGGCGCAGATGGGACTCGTGCTGGCTCGCTGAGCAGCCGGCCACCAATATATTGTCCAGGTAAACAAAAACGAACGGCAGCCCGCGCAAAACGGAGTCCATCAGAACGTGGACTCCGTTTTGTGCGAACACCGGGGGCCCGACCGTGGGAATAAAATGCTCAACCCCGTGCTTCGTTACCGTGCTAGAGAAATTAGGGACAGACAGCGATGGGAACTCTAAAAGCAAACGCTGAAAAGCATCCCCGGAGGTCACTACATTAGTCTGAATCAGGGGCTCAGCGGCCCGAGTATAACAGGGTAGCAAAGAAAACGAGAGAGCATCAATTAACCGTCTGTTAGCAACATCGACAAGCAGTCCATGGGCACACAGAAAATCAGCACCTAAAATAGGTACAGAATTAGCGGCAACAACAAAGTTCCACTGGAAATCCCGGCCATAAAACCAAACAGTCACCAACCTTTCCCCAAACGTTGTGATGGGAGAGCCATTAGCTGCAATGAGCTGCGGCCCACAGTTCGCTGCTAGTCTGTCGGCAGCGGTCGGGGGAAGGAGGCTCTTCTGGGAGCTGGAGTCCACGAGAAAACGTCTCCCGGAGCGCGAGTCCTCTATGAAGAGCAGCCTTTCTGTATTGCCAGCGGTCGCGGCTGCTACGGCGCGCTGGCGGGTCTGTTTCCCTGGGCCGTGAAAGCACAAGGCGGCAGGCAGCAACGCGCTCTGGCGCCAAAACTCTGATGGTAGAAACATATGCTCTTTCCGCGGTGCCGGCGTGTAGCAATCCCTGCCGTCAGCAAAGGGGCGGATGCTCCGGGGGAGGCAGGTGGAGGTGTGGAAGGTGCCGCCGGCGGGTCCGTAGCCAGGGCGTGAATGTCGAAAGTGCGGCTAGCCAGAAGAATGCGATCTGCTTCTTCAGCCAGGGAGCGATAATCCTTCGCAGCCAAAAGCGGGGAGTTGAGGACAGCTCTCACGACAGCCGTTAGTTGGTGGAGGAAGAGGTGGGCGAAGAGGAATCCCCCGTCATCCGGCCCTAGCAACGACAGCATGTTCTCCATGAGCTCGAGAGCAGTACTGCCACCCAAGCCTGACAGGGTGAGGAGCTTTTCGGCCCGTTCAGCGTCGGAGAGGGCATAGCGCTGAAGAAGCAGTTCTTTAAGGGCGGCGTATTTCCCTTGGGCGGGTGGGTCCCGGAGGAGAGTCATCGCGCGATGAGCCTCCACGTGCACGAACCACGACGGGGGATCGTGGAGCCAAAAGTCCAGCAGTTTCAGCGCCACAGCAAAGGTAGCTGCAGCAGGAGGCGGAGGACCGGCAGCCGCTGATGCATCCATAGCGGAGTCTGCATTGTCCTCGGCCCGTAGCATGCTCGAGTCAGGGGTCACTAATGTGGAGGTAAGCATGGACGACACAGAGCTCTCAGTTCTCACTCCTTCTTTATTCCTCTCCAACATCAACTGAACACATCGCGCCACAAAACACAGCAACACACTTCCTCAATACTGGGTGTGAGTGGAACCCTCTAGTGGTCCACCACACCCTCATGATTAATATTCACAATAAAAATATTAGCCGAACATGTCTGTATGTGTTTCATAGTGTCGAATAACCTTTGTACAGTTAAACCTAGCAATTACTACATGACGGAAACACCAACGTTATTTCTTTTAATAAAGTTTGTGTTTATACACAGGTCACATTGATTATTGAACAAAAACACAAAGATCAGATGTTAATCAGATTTATTTGTTCTCTCTCCTCCTTAAACATGTTTTTAATGTTAGTTATAATTCAGAATTGGCGAATGAAACACGTATGACACATACGAACATCAGGAAATAAAAACCCGATAAATATAACCTCAGTAAATGAATAGTAAAGGGTAAATGGCCTGTATTTGTATAGCACTTTACCTAAATGAAGTCAGTGTACAGCGGAGGTTATGGCAGCTGAGTACTGGGGCCTGCGCTTTGTTGGCGGTAATAACAGCTTGATTGCTTGGGAGGCAAGCGGGTCTATCCTACGCTTTGCCGTGAGACTGGGCTGGGCAGACATGTCCGAAAACATCGAAGCACTTTTGCAAAGAGGCTGTATCTTGACAAACCGACCAGATATCTGAGGATTAAACCACTACATTCTTGGCTAAAAAAATATTAAAAGTGTATTTGGTGACACACAAACAGGGTTTTTCAAAGTTCAGTTCTGTTAGTTTCAACATGCAGGTTGTTTTGTGCTAAAAACAATGACCACCAGGCCAAAGCAATGGTTTTGACTTGATCAGCGTTAACCCCGCCCCCTGGGTTTCATGGGTGAGGTTGACAGATAAAACTAGAAAAATTTGCATTTCCTGCGAAAATGCTGTGTGGATGCCTTAACGCTGAAGCTGTCTGCTGAAAAGCTGAAAAAGATGAAAAGTTGCAAAAAGTTGTATGGTGGTGAAAAAAAATTTTTTACCCTGAGCAGGATTCGAACCTGGCGCTCCTGTTCTTAAGGCGGTTACTCATCTCACTGAGCCAAACTCATTCTTGCAAAGAAGAGGTGGACAGACTGACCATTCTGCTGAAATGAGCAGAAGCTGCTGAGAATTGTGCTGATAAGAGGTGAAAAGGCTGAAAATTTTGCAGAAAAGAGGTGAATCAGCAGAATTTCTACTGAAAAGAGGTAAAGAAGCAGAAAGTTGCGCTGAAAAGAGATGAATCAGCAGAATTTCTGCTCAAAAGAGGTTTTTTCTGAAAACAGCTGAGATTTGTGCTAATAAGAGGTGAAAAGGCTGAAAATTTTGCAGAAGAGGTGAATAAGCAGAATTTGGGCTGAAAAGAGGTGAAAATTCTGAAAATTCTGCTGAAAAGAGTTCAATCAGCAGAATTTCTGCTGAAAAGAGGTTTTTGCTGAAAACAGCAGAAAAAGCTGGGATTTGTGCTGATAAGTGGTGAAAAAACTGAAAATTTTGCTGAAAAGGGGTGAAAAAGCTGAAATTTGTGTTGAAAAGAGTTAAAAAAAGTTTAACTGTTAACTGAAAGAAATGTTGCCATAAGCGGGATTTGAACCCCGGCCTCCCAGTCTGAGAACGGATGCTCATCTCACTGAGCTAAAACACAGGTCATCCCGGCAAGGAAAATCAGTGAGGCCACTGATAATATGGCAAAAATGGGCAAAAAATATTGCAAAAAAAAATCAATATCTCAAAAAGTATAGAAGTTATGAGCACCAAAAGTCATAGCCATCATTAGCAGAAGGAGCAGAATTTTTTAAAGTTTGAATGGCGAAAATCGGATAAAAGCTGTGGGACTAGTTCCACGGCGAAAAACGTACGGAAGCAACTAGAATAATAAAGAACTAGAAAAATTTGCATTTCCTGCGAAAATGCTGTGTGGATGCCTTAACGGTGAAGCTTTCTGCTGAAAAGCTGAAAAAGCTGAAAAGTTGCATGGTGGTGAAAGAAAAACCCGTCACCCTGAGCAGGATTCGAACCCAGCCCTCCTGGACTCAAGGCAATGACTCATCTCATTGTGCCAAACTCACTCTCACAAGGAAAGAGCTGGAGAGACTGACAATTATGGTGGAATGAGCAGAAGCTGCTGAGGATTGTGCTGATAAGAGGTGAAAAGGCTGAAAATTTTGCAGAAAAGAGGGGACTCAGTAGAATTTCTGCAGAAAAGAGGGAAAGAAGCAGAACGTTGCGCTGAAAAGAGGTGAATGAGCAGAATTTCTGCTGAAAAGAGGCAGAAGGTTCTGTATGTAGAAAAAGAAACACTGTTGAACCATGTGTGAAATAAATAAAGAAATGAAATGAAAGAACAACCTGGTTCTGCTCAAATTCACCAATCAGAGGTACTGCCTCAGTCTGCTTCATCAGGCTGTGTACTTGTTTCTGCCATGGAGCGTTAACAAGAATCTGAGGTCCATATTAGAAAAGCTGCTAAAATCATAAAACTTTGCAGAATTGTAATAAATTAGCAATATAAATTACACGTCTGTGATAGTGTATCAATTTGTAGTGAAAAAAAAATGTTGAACAAGGTGGGATTGAACTCACCACCTTTGAGTTGCAGAGCCGTGTCATTACTGATTGCACCACCTGGAAAGGGGGCGGGGGTCTGAAAGACAGAGACTTGATCATTCAGAATTAGATCGCGGTGAGAGGCAAAAAAACGCCGTTTTTTGGTGTTACAAAACGTCGTGTAACTCAAAAACTAGGAGGGCTAGCGGCATAATTCTTGTACTGGGTGAATCAGCGGACTTTGGTGTACTTTGACTGCGATTTTCATTGCTCTTTGTACCTCTGTCGCGGAGATATGACGAGAGAAGAAACGGCTTCATTTTCGGAGTTTGAAAACTGAGAGGAGGACAGATTTCCACCCCTCAAACAAACGTAATTCATTGCTCAACGGTAAGATAATTGTAAAAACTGCTTCCACTGTGAGTGTCAGCAGTGTCTGAAGATATATTGGCACAAGCCTCATGTCCTAACTTTGCTTTGTTTAAGAGATATGACGATTTGAAAATGCCTCTCATTAGAGAGTCCCAGCGCTGATTTTGAACAGACTCTCCATTGACTTTGTATGGAGAGTTTTAAGACCTTGTGTTGGTCTGAGGCGATTTGATAAAAATCTGTAACTTCCACAACAGTGATGGTGACATTTTCTGAAAGCCAGCAAAAATACCTACGTTTTGATGTATAATTTGTCGGGGTTGAGTGGAAATTGAGCGAGTAGCAAGAAGTTGTTTAGACATGAAGAGAAAATTCAGAACGGACCAGCACTCACTCTGACTTAATTGCATAGCAACCATAGCAACGCATGTATTTTCTGAAAAATCACAATTTTGCAACTGAAAACTTAAAGAGAGATAAGATTAAAACGGTAGAAGATCTGAAAAAACTGAATCAAACAGGAATAGCCCAATAATCTGAGAACATTTTAAAATTTGAATGGAGTTTCTAGGTGAAAGCATGAGGATGTAGTTAAGTTTCAAAAACAAGCAAGTTTTAGCAGAATTGTGGAAGTTTCCCATTCATTTCAATGGGACACAAAAGTGTAATATTTTAAAAAGTATAATAGTAATAAACACCAAAAGATATAGCGGAATTAGCAGAAATAGCAGAACAGTTTAGAGTTTGAGCGGAGAAAATCGGCTGAAAACTGTGGGAGTAGATCCACGGCAAAAACGGGGAGCAACTTGAAGAATAAAGTTTAAAGAGAAACAGGATCTCAATAGTGTGGAAGCCCTTTTAGGGCATCCACACAATAAATTCATGGTGAGATCTGAAGGACTCAAGTGTGCTAAAATGAATTAATTAAATACACCATTAAATAATTATTTAAATGTGGCAATAATTAATTTAAGTGTGGAAATAAATAAATAATTAATTCAATATGTCAAAAATATTTATTTAATAAATTATTTCCAATTTTAATTAATTATTGCCACATTTAATTAATTATTTAATGGTGTATTTAATTAATTCATTATGGCAGTCTTGGCATTCCACACTGTGATGCTCACACCTCTGATGAAGTCTCACAGTATCAGCTTTGTTTTTATACATATATAATATGCATATGTACTTATAAATGATTAGAGTTATAATATTTCTGACTGTCTGAGTCCAAACTGAATTGAATCAGTGACGATACAGCCCTGGTCCTCTGGGCTGTTTGGTGAAAGTGTGATCATGTTTCCCCACCCTGATTTAAATATGGGCTGTGTCTTGTAGTGAACAAACGATGGGTTGTTGTGACAGCTTGATTCACAAAATGGGGGTGAAAACAGTCTTTCTATTAATGATGTAAAAAAAAGAAAACAATATGGTATTAAGAGCCTTGAGGAACTGGTCTTTTCAAAGGAGTCCTTCAGTGCTGTTCATTACACAACAAAGACACACATGTGGTTGTTGCTATGTCACCTTAAGGCAGGGGTGTCCAACTCCAGGCCTCAAGGGCCTGCAGGTTTTAGATCTCACCCTGGGTCAACACACCTGAATCGCATGATTAGTTCGTTACCAGGCCTCTGGAGAACTTCAAGACATGTTGAGGAGGTAATTTAACCATTTAAATCAGCTGTGCTGGATCAAGGACACATCTAAAACCAACACATCTGACCTGCAGTCAAGCTATTTTATTACTGCATGCAGGAGAACAACACACACATTAAAACTTAACAAGTTTACAGTCATGAGTGCTCTAACCTTGGGGCATTGCAGCGTCCCTTTTATACCATCACACACACACACACACACACACACACACACACACACACACACAGAGAGACTCTCTGTATCTTTTCAGTTACAACAGTCTTTTGTCTCACCCACTGTGATTGGTTTAGATCATTTTCAAATTGATTTTTCATCATCAATTTGAAAAATTAATTAATTATAGTTACTAGTTACTTTTTTGAAGAAGTAAATGAGTCAGTAACTGAGTTACAATATTCTAAAAGTAATTAATTACTTGACAAGTAACTATTGCGTTACTTAATGATGATGTTTGGTTTCATCCTTTTCAGCACAACCTCACGTGTCTGAATTTACAGTTATGTTTTCATTTTCACATACCGTATTAACGCAATTGATCTAAAATCAGACAAAAAACATAAAATCAGAGTAGAAAAAGTTATATTTTTTTTACTGTAACAACCACAAACATGTTTATTGAATCATATTTCATAACTTTAAATGCAAATATAAATTGTCAGTTTAAAATCCTATGCACAAGTTTTGCAAACAAATAACAAAGTTATTTGCAGTCATTTACCTTTTACCTTGATTTTTTAAATAACCATTTCAAACTATTTAAAGAACAATCAGGTGTTTTGCATTCAATAAGATGCTGTGTCAATAAGATTACTGTGTGAATCAAGATTCAAGATTCAAGAGCTTTATTTTCAGTACAGTAGTATACACAGTATACAGTGTACCGAAATGCTGTTTCACCCTGAGCCCCCCATGGTGCATTTATAAATATATAAAGGATATATCTCCAAGAGATAAAACTAGGAATTACAAATAAGTAAAATGCTACGTTTTGATAAAAATTAAGGGATAAAAAGGTACTAATTACTAACTATACAATTCTATACAATACTATAATGGTAACTATACAATATTAACTGTACGATAAAGAAAGATAAACAAAGACATTGAATACCAGTTTCAAGTTATTATCAGGATATTATTGACGAGACATGACAAAGACGTGCAAAATGTCCAAATATAATATCATTTGGATGTGTGTTCAGTAACTATGTGACTGAGTGTGCAAATAAGCATATTGTTCCCAGGACCAGTTTGAAGCGGATTTGTGAAAGTTCTTGTTGTTTTTGAGTCTTTTGATGAGTACTGTAAGGTGTTTGTAGAGGTGCATGTGTATGTCAGTCCTTTTGTGGTAGTGAGTTGAGGGCTCTGACTGCTTGGGGGAAGAAGCTCTTGCAGTGTCTGCAGTGTCTGGTCGTTACAGTTTTAATGCTGTGAAACCGTCTGCCAGATGGAAGGAGGGAGAACAGTGCATGCAAGGGTTGGAAAGTGTCTTTCACTATGCTGTTCGCCCGTCGGATGATGTGTCTGTCATAGAGTCGGGAGATGGATGTGAGAGGGCTTCCAATGATCCTCTCTGCTGTCCTCACTATCCACTGCAAAGACTTCTTTTCAGCGAGGGTGCAGTTCCTGTACCAGATAGTGATGTAGCAACAGAGGACGCTCTCAATGGTTCCCCAGTAAAATGATGTGAGGATAGGAAGAGGGAGACTGGCCTTCTTCAGTTTCCTAAGAAAGTGAAGACGTTGTTGGGCTTTCTTCATGATGGTGGTGGTGTTCAGGAACTTCACACTGTTGACCATCTCAACAGCAGATCCGTTGATGTGCAGTGGGGTGTGGGCCATTGAGGCCTTTCTGAAGTTAACAACCATCTCTTTAGTCTTCTGAACATTTAGAGACAGGTTGTTATTCTGACACCAGTCCACCAGGTGTTGTACCTCCCCTCTATATTCAGACTCATTGTTGTTGATGATGAGACCCACCACTAAGGGCTGGGCTAAGCACACAGCCCTGCGGCAATCCTGTACTCAGTCTGACGACTTTGGAGGTTTTATTTCCTATAAAGACAGACTGGGGCCTGTCAGTTAGGAAGTCCAAGATCCAATTGCAGAGGGAGGTGTTTATTTTAATCCACACACCACTCCTCACTTCTCCCACCCGCTGCACAAAGTCACTGAGTACAGACTGGCTAAATCCTGTAAAGGAAGAGACAGGAAGAGGCGGAGCAAAAATGAGAAGTTCAGTGTCATTTTCCAGAAGTGAAAGTGTGAGAGAGCAGCAGCAGAACTGGAGTCGAGCCCTGTTTGTTTCTAAAAGAAAATTCAGGGGAGTCCATCAGGTTTCTCTCAGCAACAGTGGTGAGTGCAGCTGATCACACTTCCTGTTTCTACACAAATCTTCACTCTGTTCACTTCATGCTGACTCATCACAGTCACATTGCTTCCATAGAAATCTGCTCATGTAACCACAGATCCACTGTACACTGTTTAAAAAAAAACATCTTAAAAAAACGGTAATATTCCGGCAGCTGGGGCGCCAAAATACTACCGTAAAATAACAGAAAATAACTTCCTCATAAAAATACGGTTACTTCCAGTAATGACAATACAGTTTGTTGCGCTAATTTTACATGGGATTCTGCCTTTTCCAAACGCTTTTAGACATTAAATTAGGAACATTTTATCATGATTAAACAATGAAATTACCTATAAACAAGGTCAATGAATGTGGCAATATGAATCATAATACGTAAATGTACAGAAATATACAGTTAACAGTTTGTTTAAATAATAATGGATTGCATGCTCTGGGACAGGCTGACAGAGGCCTGCTGCCAGTAGGTGAAGAGTCTTGACCAAGGACACAACGACCGAGAGTGTCTGAGCCAGGGCTCGAACCGGCAACCTTCTGATCGCAACGTGAACTACCAACTCTTGAGCCACGATCGCCCTAAAGAGCAATGATCTCCCTGATCCCTGATGAACTGATCTCCCTATTGGAGCTCAGTCTGGGGGGAGTTATTTTTTTTCTCCTTATCTTTCCTCATGTGGTGCTTTTTCCATTGTTATACCTCTCTGACGTGTCTTCCCCATGTGATGTTTTTGTGTAATGTATGTATGGTCGGAGGGAAAGATGGTGCCGCCATTGCATGCAATAGCAGCCTTAACATGAAATTTCCCACTTGTGGGACTAATAAAGGTATCTTATCTTATCTTATCTTATCTTATCTCATCTCATCTCATCTTATCTTATCTTATCTCATCTCATCTTATCTTATTTTGGTCAGTACTTAAAAAAGTCATTCAAACATTTTACAAGGAGGGATTATCTCACTTGAACATTTTATTTGTACTGTATAATCTGCAGGTTCTGACACAAATCTGCAACTATCCTTTGAAGCACCGCTCCTCTCTAAAACAACAATAACGATAATTATTAGGCCATATGTAAATAACAAAATAACTTTATAACTTAAAGCAAAATTGGGAAACGTAAAGTCTGAAACAGTCAAACAATACTGTTTGCTCTGGGTCTAAACAGAGCGCGTTGTGTGTGATGTCTGCTTTTGCTTATGCGGGCCGCTTTGAGCGTTCACACTAGAGTACGTTTGCTGTCACATTTTATTTGTCGTGTGAACAAGCAGACATAAAAATCAAAATCAAAAAATCGGAATTGGCCATTCAGACCTGCAGTGTGAACGTAGCCTTTGTGTATCCTGTAAGAGTCACAGATGTTCCTAAATCATTTGGAAAACAGTCGATGCTTCACGTTCTAACTTTGTGCGGAAACATAAATCTCATTATTTAAACAGATGTGGACTAAATCATCATGATAATCAAGTGTTTAAATATGTTAGAGTTCCATACATCAGCTGTAATATTCAAGCTGAACTGGATCAAACATGTCATCAAACACAAACATAGATGATGGTGTTTAATCCCAAAGCTTATTTAAACAAACTGGAGGACAGAATTCCTCCTTAAATGTGATTTTGATCTCAATAAAATTCACTTATCTCATTTTCACACACAGGCTTTATCATGTTGGCTTCTTCTCTACAAACATAAATCTTTGATTTGGACAAACAAATATATGAAATACAAAAATAAATAAAATTTTTCTGAGAAATGGATCCAGAATAATATGAATGATGTATCCCAGCGAGTGACTGGAAAAGGTCATCTTCTTCCATATCCTGAGTTTGTGAGGAGCTGTGATGTTCCAGTATCTGTGAGAGAAAACAGGACAGTTTTTAATGACGCACAAATGGACCAAATATACAGACACCACTGAATAAACATGTTCTCATAAATGCCATTAATATACTGGATCAAACAGTTAATTACACATTTCTGAGGTATATGATTCATTGTCCTGCAACTCCTCAATGTCAGTTCTATTGGAACAGTCACTTTATAATATTAATGGCTCCTTGATATGGACTTACAATAAGAAGTATTTAGTCACTAAGAAGGTCGAGGACGTTTACTTCACAATAATTCATGGAATATATTCAACAAACCAATTTATTCAAATATAGAAATGACCTGGATGAATCTTGGACCTTCTGTAAAACAGTCGGAGACACAATTTCAACGACAATTTTAACAACTGTATTTATGTTCATCCCCAAAAATTATTCTGTTCATCTGGACGCTGCACTGTACAGCAGACACTACGTTGTTCAGTTTGTGTTTGGGATGAACCAGTTTGTGTCTGAGTGTGTTGCCGGGTCTCCACCAGTTACTCTTAGAACTGAAGAAGCTTCTCTGATGAAACGTCTTCAAGAAACTTAAAGAAGTCCTGACACTTTTCTTTCCAAGCTCCTCAGACTACTGATGCTTGCTTCTCTTTTTAAAATGAAATTTAAAGTGAATTTTGAATAAAATGTTTCTTTTCTTTCTCCGTCAGAGTGCAGACATGTCTGCTGCCAGCAATCTGCGATCTGAAGATCAGTTTCTGTGCTGCATCTGTCTGGATGTGTTCACTGATCCAGTCACTACATCATGTGGACACAACTTCTGCAAAACCTGCATCAGTCAGCACTGGGACCTGAATGTCATGTGTCAGTGTCCCATGTGTAACGAGACTTTCTACACTAGACCTCAGCTGAGGGTCAACACCTTCATCTCTGAGATGGTTGCTCAGTTCAGACGTGAAGCTCAGCAGAAAGCCAGCAGCAGCAGCTCAGAGCAACAAGCTGCCAAACCAGGAGAAGTTCCCTGTGACTTCTGCACTGGAACCAGACTGAAGGCCCTGAAGTCCTGCCTGGTGTGTCAGACCTCCTACTGTCAGACTCACCTGGAGCCTCATCTGACAGTGAAACGTCTGAAAAGACATCAGCTGATTGATGCTGTGGAGAACCTGGAAGGCAGGATGTGCACGAAGCACGATAAACTTCTGGAGCTGTTCTGTAAGACCGACCAGACATGTGTCTGCATGCTCTGCTCTGTTTTAGAGCACAAGAACCACGAGTTTGTTCCTCTGAGAGAAGAATATGAAGGAAAGAAGGCAGAGCTGGAGAAGACAGAGGCTGAGATTCAGCAGATGATCCAGAAGAGACGACTGAAGATTCAGGAGGTCAAAGAGTCGGTGAAGATGAGTGAAGATGCTGCAGACAGAAAGAAAGCAGAAGGTGTTCAGGTCTTCATGGCCCTGATGGAGTCTGTTGAGAGACGCCTGAAGGAGCTCATGAAGGAGATCGAAGACAAACAGGAAGCTACAGAGAAACAGGCTGAAGGTCTCATCAAAGATCTGGAACAGGAAATCTCTGAGCTGATGGAGAGAAGCTCTGAGGTGGAGCAGCTCTCACACTCTGAAGACCACCTCCACCTCCTCCAAAGCTTCTCCTCCCTGAATGCTGCTCCACCCACCAAGGACTGGACAGAGGTCAGAGTCCGTCCACCATCATATGATGGGACTGTGGGGAGAGCTGTGGCTCAGCTGGAGGAGACAGTCTGGAAACTCATGAAGAAGAAGCTGTTTGAGGCTGAGCTGCAGAGGGTCCAGCAGTATGAGGTGGATGTGACTCTGGATCCTGATACAGCAAATCCTGAACTCATCCTGTCTGATGATGGAAAACAAGTGTATCATAGTGATGTGAGGAAGAATCTTCCAAACAACCCAGAGAGATTTTCTGACTGTGTTATGATTTTAGGAGAGCAGAGTTTCTCTTCAGGCAGATTTTACTTTGAAGTTCAGGTTAAAGGAAAGACTGAGTGGGCTTTAGGAGTGGCCACAGAGTCGATCAACAGGAAGGGAATAATCAGACTGAGACCTCAGGATGGTTTCTGGACTGTGTGGCTGAGAAAAGGAAATGAGTACAAAGCTCTTGCTGGTCCTTCAGTCCATCTCTGTCTTCATCCTGGTCCTGAGAAGGTGGGGGTGTTTGTGGATTATGAGGAGGGTCTGGTCTCCTTTTATGATGTAGGTGCTGCAGCTCTGATCTACTCCTTTACTGGCTGCTCCTTCACTCACAAACTCCACCCATACTTCAGTCCCAGTCTGAATGATGGTGGTAAAAACTCTGCACCTCTGATCATCTGTCCTGTCAGTAACATTAATCTATCCCTGATTTCATTGGAAGAACCACTTGATTTCTATTCTGATTCTGATTGAAGGGAACAAATGAACATATTGAGTGTAAATCCTCTACAGTCTCCATGTTTCTATAGAATCTGATTATCAGGACTCTGATTCACACTTTGATTCTCATGGAGTTTGATGCAAACAGAAGAAAAGTTGAATCAGGAAATGTTCCCACTGATGGAGACTCAAGCTGAAGAGCAAATATCAGAGAATAAATGTCCAAAAGCTTCATTTCACAATAAAGTTTGTTAAATGCTTTGAGTGAATCATGTGTGGGTGTTATACGGAGCATTCGGAGTCCAGCTGAGTTATGCTCGATACAAACTGGTTATTTTGGCTCTGTGAGGATTTTTGTTCACTGAAAACCAATAAGATAGATAATATTCAAAGAACTCTGTAGAGATTCATACATCCATGTTCTCCACCTGGAGGTGTGGAGGAGAAAGGAGCAGGTGGAGCACAGACTGTTGCATTCTTCCACTCACATCATTTTGATGTGATGATTATATTTCCATGTTCTGATGATTTGGTTTAAAGATAAACAGAGAGTTTAGGAATGGCTGCAATCACAGAATGAATAGGATGCTAAAGCTGAGCTGTCATTAAAAATGTTTACATGTGATTTTGATTTAAAGAATATAGTGTGTGTGGCTCCTGACAGCTTCAGTCTGTGTTAGTCTACCTGTTGAACCCAGACACAACTTTTCCCCCTGAGGCAACGATCACGCAAAAACACAAAGAACAGCTGCAGTCACACACACACACACACACACACACACACACATACACACACCAAGCTCACTCACACACGATTGTGCGATCCCTTTCGGTCTGAACTCTCAAAACACACAAACAAACCCATTAAACACCTGTAACTCTATCAATGTCGAACTGTTAAAGAACACTTTACTGTTTTTTTTATTTTTTAAGGGAGAATTCCTCCTTCAGTAACACTACCAGTGACTACGGCGGTTTGGGCTCAGTAACAATATACTGAAATATACCTGTGTTTTTCTTTATGCCGTACAAACTATTTCAAAGAGCTTTGACCACAACATCTTTGGGATTTGCAGCGCTTTTTCCCCAATCGGTTATTCCGCTTGTTTTATCTAATTTAACCCATTAACAAACGCTTAAAATGTAACTCTTAACATAATTTCCATCCATCCATCCATCTTCTTCCGCTTTATCTGGGGCCAGGTCGCAGGGGCAGCAGCACAAGCAGAGAAGCCTCCTCTAGCTTATCTGGGGGAACACCAAGGCGTTCCCAGGCTAGCCGAGAGATATAATCTCTCCAGCGTGTCCTGGGTCTGCCCCGGGGCCTCCTCCCGGTGGGACATGCCTGGAACACCTCACCCAGGTGGCGCCAGATGCCTGAACCACCTCAGATGCCCGAACCACCTCAACTGGCTCCTTTCGATGTGGAGGAGCAGCGGCTCTACTCTGAGCCCCTCCCGGATGGCTGAACTTCTCACCCTATCTCTAAGGGAGACGCCAGCCACCCTTCGGAGGAAGCTCATTTCCACCGCTTGTATCCATGATCTCGTTCTTTCGGTCACTACCCAAAGCACGTGGCCATAGGTGAGGGTAGGGACATAGATCGACTGGTAAATTGAGAGCGTCGCTTTTAAGCTCAGCTCTCTCTTCACCACGACGGACCGGTGCATCTGCATCACTGCAGCCAGAGCACCAATCCGTCTGTCGATTTCCAGCTCCCTTCTCACGTCACTTCACGTCACAAGACCCCGAGATTCTTAAACTCCTCCACTTGGGGCAGGAAATCATCCCCGACCCGGAGTGGGCACTCCACCCTTTTCTGGCTGAGAACCATGGCCTTAGATTTGGAGGTGCTGATCCTCATTCCCGCTGCTTCACACTCGGCTGTGAACCATTCCAGTGCGAGCTGGAGGCCATCACCCGATGAAGCCAACAGAACCACAGCATCCGCGAAAAGCAGAGATAAGATTCTGAGGCCACCCATGTGAAAGCCCTCTGCCATTTGGCTGCACCTAGAAATCCTGTCCATAAAAATTATGACCAGATTTGGTGACAAAGGGCAGCCCTGGCGGAGCCCATCACCCACTGGGAACGAGTTCGACTTATTGCCGGCAATGCAAACCAAGCTCTTGCGACGGTTGTATAGGGATCGAATGGCCCGTAGCAATGGGCCAGACACCCCATAATCCCGTAGCACCTCCCACAGGACACCCAGAGGGACATGGTCGAATGCCTTCTCCAAGTCGACAAAACACACGTAGATTGGTTGGACAAACTCCCATGCGCCCTCAAGTATCCTTCAGAGGATTTAGAGCTGGTCCAGTGTTCCGCGACCAGGACGAAAACCGCATTGTTCCTCCTGTATCTGAGGCTTGACTAGCAGACAAACTCTCCTTTCCAGCAGCCTGGCATTGACTTTCCCAGGGAGGCTGAGGAGTGTGGTCCCCCTGTAGTTGGAACACAACCTCCGGTCCCCCTCTTTAAAATGGAGACCACCTCCCTGGTCTGGGGTACTGCCCCTGATCTCCACGCAAGGTTGTAGAGGCATGTCAGCCAGGACAGCCCTACAACGTCCAGAGCCTACAGGAACTCGGGGCGGACCTTATCCACACCAGGGGCTCTGCCACCAAGGAGTTGTTTAACTGCCTCAGTGACCTAGCTCCTAGCGATTGACGTGTCATCCCCCTCATCCCCAGACTCTTCTTCCTCCTCGGAAGCCATGTCAGTGGGATTAAGGAGGTCCTCGAAGTATTCCTTCCACCGCCCGACAATTTTCTCAATCGAAGTCAGCAGCGCTCCGCCAGCACTATACACAATGCAGGTAGAGCACCGCTTTCCCCTCCTGAGACGCCTGACGGTTTGCCAGAATCTCTTCAAGGCGGTCCGAAAGTCTTTTTACATGGCTTCTCCGAACTCCTCCCACACCCGAGTTTTTGCTTCACCCATTCTGCTTGGCCTGTCGGTACCTGTCAGCTGCCTCCGAAGTCCCACAGGCTAACCAAGCCCGATAGGACTCCTTCTTCAGCCTGGTGGCTCCCTTCACCTCTGGTGTCCACCTTTTGGTTCGGGGGTTACCACCATGACAGACACCAACCACCTTGTGGCCGCAGTTCAATGCAGCAGCTTCGGCAATGGAGATGCTGAACATGGTCCATTCGGACTAAATGTCCCCAGTCTCCCTCGGAATGCTGTTGAAGCTCTGCCAGAGGTGTGCGTTGAAGATTTCACGGACTGGGGCCTCTGCTAGGTGTTCCCAGCACACCCTCACTACGCGTTTAGGTGCACCGGGTCTGTCCAGCGTCCTCCCCGGCAACCTGATCAAACTCACCACCAGCTGGTGATCAGTTGACAGCTCAGCCCCTCTCTTTACCCGAGTGTCCAGAACATATGGTCGCATGTCTGGTGATACGATTACAAAATCGATCATCGACCTGCTGCCTAGAGCGTCCTGGTGCCACGTGCACTTATGGACACTGTTATGTTTGAACAAGGTGTTTGTTATGGCCAAACCTGCGGGAGGATGGGTCCATATCCCCTTTTCGGGCTGTGCCTGGCCGGGCCCCATCGACTAAGGCCCGGCCACGAGACGCTCGCCCTCGGCCCCGATAACCCTATCCCTGCCTGGGATAGGGTTACCGGGGCCCTTATGAGGATGTTTTCCTCATAAGGGTCTTCTGAATCGCTCATTGTCTGGTCCCTTACCCGGGACTAATTTGCCATGGGAGACCCTACCAGGAGGCAAAAGCCCCCGGACAACATAGCCCCTGGGATCCCTGGGACAGATAAACCCCTCCACCACGATAAGGTAGCAATTCACAGAGGGGTAACCTAATTTAAACCTGTTTAAATTGAAAGTATGAGTTAATGAGAAAATAACCTAATTCAAACGTGTTTAATTTCTCATTAACTCATACTTTAATTCTTTCTTTCTTTAATGTATTATTTTTTATCTTTGTTTAATTTTGCCAATCTTATCTGTTTAACCTGTTTAATCTGACCTTTGACATATTAATTTCAACTTAACTGTACTCTTGTTTTGACCTTTGACCTATTTATTCCTTATAACCAAAAAAAACCCCTTTTATCTTATATTTTCACACTATTTATCTATTATGTATTAGAGATGGCACGATACCACTTTTTTATGTCCGATACCGATATCATAAATTTGGATATCTGCCGATACCGATATGAATCCGATATAGTGTGTTTTTTAATCAATAAAACTGTTTTTTAATATATTGCTGCATTTTGTATAAATTCATACTCAAGTTTAAATAAACAACAACACTAAAGCTATTGTGTTATACCTGTATGTAAAAAATACACTGCGCCCAAAATATTTCATAGTTCAGCAACACTGATCAATCTAATAAACTTAAACCTACTCCATCCTCCCTATTCTGGTATTTTAAAGAGTACTTAGCAGAAATATTAAGCAACCTAATTAATAGGGTTGCAAACTCCCAGCAAAAAAAAAAAATAGGGAACCACCCTCCACCCGCCACCTCATGATGCTTAATCGATGTAATCAACTTTAATTTGATGCAGGGTGAAAAAAATGCTCAGAAATAAATTATTTTTCAAGAATAATTAAATAGATTCAACATCTTTCTTCAACAGAATTGCAGAATTCACAGATGGTACTTTCCCAAAGGAAAAAGTACTATAGCTTACTAGGGTATATTAGACTTAACAGTTACTATATACAGTAATGGACTTCTATACATTTTACATCAGATTAAAACTTTGGGTGTAAGATTCACATAATTATTTATTAAAAGCTAGATATTTTAAATGAGAATAAGAAAGAAAAGTATGTCTCTGTGCCCCCTTTTCCCTGTTAATGCCATATCGGTCCCCCTGGTTAAACTTTGCTAGATCCGCCCCTGCACAGTTACCAGCCGTCAGCTACGTAGAAAAGGATCCTGGTCTAGAAAGTAATATTAAATAAATTCTAACAACAGCTTATCAAGCTTAAAGGTGCTGCTGTTGTTCAGCCGCTGGTTTCCTCTTTCTGGTGCAAAGTGGACCAAAAACAAAGAAGAGAGACGGACTCGCGACAGAAAAGCCAATCAGATGATCATTAAGCAGTTTCATGAAGTAGCGGCAGGAGAGGGAGGGAGAGAGAGAGAAGAGGCAGTCGCTCCATATATCGGTTGTTAAGCTTAACATGGGAATGCTTTACAAACATTCAGAGATGAACTTACACACTTGCTTTACTTCTCTCTGGGATAACTTCCTCAGAGATGAAATGCTGGTTTGGTAGAGAGGCTACAAATACACACAGCCGCTCTATCACGTCATGCATACTGCTCCGACATGCTACGGTTATGAGCAAAGTTACGCCGTGTCGCAAGTTTTGTGAGGTGCTTTTTTGATATTTAATGGATCGGATTACATTTTTTATTTCTCGCCGATATCCGATCCAGTAATTTAGGTCAGTATCGGACCGATACCGATACGTAATATCGGATCGGTCTATCTCTATTATGTATATCTATTATATATTATCACCTTACCTTATTGTAACCTTTGACCTATTTCCTTGTTAGCCTTGATAAACCTTGATCTTCCTTGATCAAACCTTGAAATTTCTTTCACCTTTAAACCTAAGGCTTAAATTAAACCTTTGTTAAAAACCTTCTTACCAACTTGTAATTCCAACTTTATTCATAAATATGTATCTTATCATCTAAACCGTCGATCAATTTGACTGAGAGAACTTTAACAACTCACCGCTCACATTTTAATTTAGTTTATGCCCAATTTTGCTGCTTTTTGATATAACAGACTCTGCTTACCTTTATTTTGAAGGCCTTCTGTGAGGATCACCAGAATCAGTTTTCTCCAGTTCTGGTGTCTGACAGCAACTCTGTCAGCCTCTCCAATCCTCCTTTTCTCCTTTCCAATCGAAAAATTATGTCGGGTCACCAATTTGTTGTGTTCAAATTTTTCCAGAAGGAATTCAGGAGAAATATCTGTCATTTAAAAAGATTTAGTTCAGCAGTTGAAATGTGATTACATTTTTTATTTCTCTCTGATATCCGATCCAGTAATTTAGGTCAGTATCGGACCGACACGTAATATCGGACTGGTCCATCCCTAATATATGTATGTATATATATATATATATATATATATATATATATATATATATATATATATATGTATATATATATATATATATATATATATATATATATATATATATATAAAAAACACCCAGCACGCCCCTGCGGGTATATATATATATGTATATATATATATATGGAGGGAAGGCTTAGCCCATTTATACCAGCCGTCCCTGGTCTTGCATCCTTTACTGAGTTTTCAGTTTGCTCTATTCCTTTCTCTGGATTTAAATATATATTTATTAAGCTCTGTATTAGTTAGTCCTGAGTTCCGTATTTTGTAGTTCCTCTTAGTTTTTGTTATTTACATTTATAGTTCTTGTTTTTTTTAGTTCTTTTTCCTGCTCCAGTTTGTTGTGTGTTATGTCCTGAGGCAGTTTCTGTGATGTGATATGCTGACATCTATTAACATTGATGCCTACCTGACTGAAGAAAAATCTAGGACGAGAGGTAAAACGTTTTCAAGAAACTTAAAGAAGTGCACACGTTTTTCCCCCCCTAAAATTCCTTAGACCTGACTATAACCTTTTATTAACGTTTGATTTCACTGAACTGACCTGTTACACACCAATCTACACAAAACAGGAGTGGGATTTGTATTTTAAAGAAACAGGAACTGAACGAGAAAAAACAGTTAAACAAATGTAATTCTCATTTTTAGAATAGAATAGAATAGCTTTTTATTGTCAGTGTTACAAGAACAGTGAAAGGCAGTTTGGCATCTCTCCATGTGTGTGGAGTACACAATAGCGCAAGTATTTACACAATTACACATTTACACAAGAAAGATATGTACAAGTTATACATGCACCTGCAAACATACATGCACATACATACATATATGTATATACACATATATGCATCCGTACATACATACACACATATTTCCACATACACACTTACATCTATATACATACACATACATGCCATCTAACTAGCAGGTGCATTGAGAGGTGCAGTGTGATCAGTGATATTGCACATTGAGTGGTTGGGGGCTGTTGGAACTATACTAAATAAGGTTATAATAAATACAGTTTCAAGAGGTAAGGGTGTTGGTGTCTTTGAAGTATAAACAGAAATACGATTTATAAATAAGGTGTAATGTCCATGAGTATTGGCAGTGCAGTTATCCTCCAATCAGGGTGGAGGCATGCACACTGTTACAAGATGACCTGTAACCACAAATCCTGCTGTTAACAGGCCCGTTTGGTTGTTTTAGTACTAGTGGGAGGACACAGTGTTTATAGACTGCTGTGTGATTCTTTATTACTTTAACACAGAGAAAAGAAATTCACTGTGAATGTTTGCATTGTTCATATTCTAGCTCTGTTCACAGTGCAGCTACAAAAAGGTTTAATGTAAAAAAGTGAACCTTAACTTGATCCAGTCCGACCAGTTTGAAGTTAAAAAGCACAAAGGTCTGCAGAATGATCATAATCTCTCAGTGAGCAAAGGACAGAGTAATTAGATTCTTCTTCAGTAAGGGATCATTTTTTTGTTTCCAGAAATCATTGATTAAATCACTTATTGTAGTTAAAGAAATACTGATTATATGTCTTTTTAAATGTGTTCTGTTCATTACATTTTTTTCATTTTATGTGTGAGCAGAAAAATAATCTCTGAGGTCTAAAAGTCAAATTATTGAACATATTGTTTGTGTGACAAAGGTACTACTGTAGTAGACATGGAGATTCAACAGGAGAGTCAAAGGTTATCAGGCAGAAGTCAAATCTTAACACAGAGATACTCCCTCCCACCGGTCCTGTTTCAGGTGGAGTCCCGCCTCCTTCCAGGAAGCAGCTCACCTGTGTGTCCGTGTTTAGTGTCCAGGTGCGGAGTGGAGCTTGTTGTTGGTGTGTGTGAAGAAACTGTAAGTTTGCTTTGTTTCCTTCTTCCAGATGGTACAGTGGACACATGTGTGACTCCTGTGATTAAAGCATCTTTCTTTCAGCTTAACGAGTGAACTGTCAGCTCGTTCAAACACACGTTAAAGTCCGTTTGGCTGGACACCACCGAACAGAGTGTTGAATATCAACATTTCACTGAGTTCTTTTGATTCCTCATAGGCATTCAGTGGAAAACAAAACACTGCTCAGTAGACCATTTCACACTTTTACTCTGTTACACAATACTTTTAGAAGGGAGATGCGTCCTGCATGACATGTTGCCGCGAATCTCAAAATGGTGACACACACTTAACAGTTTTTAGTCCAAGCTGTCTAGTCTAAACAACAGTATTTCAGTAACTTTCCACTAAAAGATGGTTCCCCATTATCTACTCTGTTTCAGTTTTATTTGTCATATGCAAGTTAGCATAGGGCCAACATTGCAATGAAATGTATTTGACGAGCAACAGACAGTCACTCAGCAGTATAGTAAGTAAAAAATAGTAAGAGCAAAATGTTTATAAAAATGGTAAAAGAAAAGTTCAAAAAAAAAAGTTAACAGGCCATACATTTATATATATACATAAAAAAAAAAATTCCCCACTTGCCTCTGTGGGCGGTCAATCCTTCAAGCTCGGGTCCTCTACCAGAGGCCTGGGAGCTTGAGGGTCCTGCGCAGTATCTTAGCTGTTCCCAGGACTGCGCTCTTCTGGACAGAGATCTCCGATGTTGTTCCCGGGATCTGCTGGAGCCACTCGCTTAGCTTGGGAGTCACTGCACCTAGTGCTCTGATTGCCACTGGGACCACCGTCACCTTCACCCTCCACATCCTCTCGAGCTCTTCTCTGAGCCCTTGGTATTTCTCCAGCTTCTCGAGTTCCTTCTTCCTGATGTTGCTGTCATTCGGAACTGCTACATCGATCACTACGGCCGTCTTCTTCTGTTTGTCTACCACCACTATGTCCGGTTGGTTAGCCACCACCATTTTGTCCGTCTGTATCTGGAAGTCCCACAGGATCTTAGCTCGGTCATTCTCCAATACCCTTGGGGGCATCTCCCATTTTGACCTCGGAACTTCCAGGTTATACTCGGCACAGATGTTCCTGTACACTATGCCGGCCACTTGGTTATGGCGTTCCATGTATGCCCTGCCTGCTAGCATCTTGCACCCTGCTGTTACGTGCTGGATTGTCTCAGGGGCATCTTTACACAGCCTGCACCTGGGGTCTTGCCTGGTGTAGACCCCAGCTTCTATGGATCTTGTACTCAGAGCTTGTTCTTGTGCTGCCATGATTAGTGCCTCTGTGCTGTCTTTCAGTCCAGCTTTGTCCAGCCACTGGTAGGATTTCTGGATATCAGCCACCTCCGCTATCTGCCGGTGGTACATACCGTGCAGGGGCCTTTCCTTCCATGATGGTTCCTCGCCTTCCTCCTCTTTCTTGGGTTTCTGCTGCCTGAGGTATTCACTGAGCACGCTGTCAGTTGGGGCCATCTTTGTGATGTATTCGTGGATGTTCGTTGTCTCATCCTGGACTGTGGTGCTGACACTCACCAGTCCCCGGCCTCCTTCCTTCCACTTAGCGTACAGCCTCAGGATGCTGGATGCTTCTTGTAATCAATCCAGGCAGTGCACAGGTTGGTCAGTGTGGTCCTGCAGTCTCGGCTGACTGCTTGGTCTGCCAGTAGCTGGTGTTTTGCGCATCTGGCATTCTTGCCCATCCCTTTTTGTGCCCCGCTCATGTATTGACCCATGTGCCTGTTCATCTTAGCCGCTATGATGCCTCACAGGAGCTTCCATGTGGTGCTGAGGCAGGTTATTGGTCGGTAGTTGGAGGGACCGGTCCTTCTGGGGTCCTTGAGGATCAGGACTGTCCGGCCTTGGTTAGCCATTCTGGGTGTCTCTCGTCAACTAGCAGCTGGTTCATTTGTGCTGCCAGGCGCTCGTGGAGTGCAGTCAGCTTCTTCAGCCAGTAGGCGTGAACCATGTCAGGGCCTGGTGCTGTCCAACTCTTCATACTGGAGACCCTTTCTTGGATATCTGCCACTGTGATGGTTACTGGGCCCTGTTCAGGGAGGTCGCTGTGGTCTGCCCTCAGATCCACTAGCCACTGAGCATTGCCGTTATGGGTTGCGTCCTTCTCCCATATGCTCTTCCAGTATTGCTCCATCTCCAGCCTTGGTGGTGCTGTTCTCATATTGTTCCCCTGCCACTGAGAGTACACCTTGGCTGGTTCCGTGGAGAACAGCTGGTTTATTCTCCTGCCTTCTATCTCTCTGGTGTACCTCCTCAGCGGCTGGCCAAGGCTGTGAGTCGTTGCTTGGCAGTTTCAAGGCCTCAGGTATGGACAGCTTCCTGTACTTAGGCACCTTCCTCATCCTTTCTGCAACTCCGATAGTTGGCTAACCTCCCTCCATGCTACCTTGATCTTAGCCTCTAGCCTCCTTCTCCATGGAGGGTACTGCCCCTTGTGGCTGTTCAACTTGTAGCCAAGCATCTCACTGATCATTGCTGCCGTATTGTAGATCAGCTTGTTAGTGTCGGTAATCGTGGCTGTAGGTATCGTCCGTAGTGCTGCATTAACATCATCTAGCAGACCTTCTGAGGGTACTTCACGTAATCTTGGTAACCGGCTACGGGGGGTCCAGATTTCGAGCTTGGCCATGATCCTATCTTTCAGGTCAGCTCCTCTCACACTCAACGATCCTTCTCCTATCGCACTTGGGGCTTGGTACCCAATCTCGGGTGGGGGTGATGATATCTCCCCCCTGACCTGGCGTCCTGGCTCCCCCTTGCCGTAGCATTTATGTTGTACCTCATCAATCTCTAGCTGTGATAGCAGTCCCTTCTTTCGAATGTTGGAACACTGAGCTACTAGTTGTTTCGCTGTCATTGTGGATGTTGGGTATCGAAGAATCCATTGGTCCCTCATCCTATTCATGTAACCCCTTCCGCCAGGGTTACTTGCGTAGTAGCATTCCAACAACGCCCGGTTTTCGTCTCTTTCCCAACGATGCCTTCTTGTTCCAGTAGCCCACTTCTCGTCAGGGTGCCCTGGTTCCTCAACACCTGACGTGGACCTTGTTGATCCGGGCGACGTCCGAGCCGGCATGCCTTCATATTTATCTGTCTCGCTCATGTCTGCGGTAGGCTTGCTTAGCATAGGGGGTCTAGCCTTAGGACCCTTACTGGATACAGATGCCCCAGGCAGGAATCGACTTGCGATCCTCTGCTCCAAAGACGTGTAGTCTATTTTTATTGGAATTCCACGTGAAAGACCAATACAAAGTGGTGTACACTTGAGAAGTGGAACGAAAATCATACATGATTCCAAACATTTTTTACAAATAAATAACTGAAAAGTGGGGTGTGCGTAATTATTCAGCCCCCTCTGGTCTGAGTGCAGTCAGTTGCCCATAGACACTGCCTGATGAGTGCTAATGACTAAATAGAGTGCACCTGTGTGTAATCTAATGTCAGTACAAATACAGCTGCTCTGTGACGGCCTCAGAGGTTGTCTAAGAGAATACTGGGAGCAACAACACCATGAAGTCCAAAGAACACACCAGACACCACAGGGATAAAGTTATTGAGAAATTTAAAGCAGGCTTAGGCTACAAAAAGATTTCCCAAGCCTTGAACATCCCACGGAGCACTGTTCAAGCGATCATTCAGAAATGGAAGGAGTATGGCACAACTGTAAACCTACCAAGACAAGGCCGTCCACCTAAACTCACAGGGCGAACAAGGAGGGCGCTGATCAGAAATGCAGCCAAGAGGCCCATGGTGACTCTGGACGAGCTGCAGAGATCTACAGCTCAGGTGGGGGAATCTGTCCATAGGACAACTATTAGTCGTGCACTGCACAAAGTTGGCCTTTATAGAAGAGTGGCAAGAAGAAAGCCATTGTTAACAGAAAACCATAAGAAGTCCCGTTTGCAGTTTTCCACAAGCCATGTGGGGGACACAGCAAACATGTGGAAGAAGGTGCTCTGGTCAGATGAGACCAAAATGGAACTTTTTGGCGACAATGCAAAATGCTATGTGTGACGGAAAACTAACACTGCACATCACTCTGAACACACCATCCCTGCTGTTAAATATGGTGGTGGCAGCATCATGCTCTGGGGGTGCTTCTCTTCAGCAGGGACAGGGAAGCTGGTCAGAGTTGATGGGAAGATGGATGGAGCCAAATACAGGGCAATCTTGGAAGAAAACCTCTTGGAGTCTGCAAAAGACTTGAGACTGGGGCGGAGGTTCACCTTCCAGCAGTACAACGACCCTAAACATAAAGCCAGGGCAACAATGGAATGGTTTAAAACAAAACATATCCATGTGTTAGAATGGCCCAGTCAAAGTCCAGATCTAAATCCAATCGAGAATCTGTGGCAAGATCTGCTGTTCACAAAGGCTGTCCATCTAATCTGACTGAGCTGGAGCTGTTTTGCTAAGAAGAATGGGCAAAGATTTCAGTCTCTAGATGTGCAAAGCTGGTACAGACATACCCTAAAAGACTGGCAGCTGTGATTGCAGCAAAAGGTGGTTCTACAAAGTATTGACTCAGGGGGCTGAATAATTACGCACACTCCACTTTGCAGTTATTTATTAGTAAAAAATGTTTGAAATCATGTATGATTTTCGTTCCACTTCTCAAGTGTACACCACTTTGTATTGGTCTTTCACGTGGAATTCCAATAAAATTGATTCATGTTTGTGGCTGTAATGTGACAAAAGTTCAAGGGGGCCGAATACTTTTGCAAGCCACTATATAAATGTATGTACACACTTGTGAATAGGTAAAGGAAATCTTAAATAGGAATGTGACCGTTGACATGTATTTTTCTTTTTTTGGTGGTGGAGGGCAAATTGCATCAGTACAAACTAGTACAGTTTCACAAGTTAGTACAGTAATGCACTGAGTAAGATTTTTATTTGTTTAAATACTAATATGAATGAAGTGACCAGTGCAGATTATACATTGAAGATAAATGTCCTGAATGGCAGGAAACATCATGCCTGTGATGTGCTCTGCTGCCTTCACCACCCTCTGTAGTGATTTACGGCTGCTGGCAGAGCAGCTTCCGTACCAAACTGTAATGCAGCTCGTCAGCAAGCTCTTGATCGCACACCTGTAGAAATTTGAGGTGATGTTAGCATTCATGCCAAACTTCTTCAGCCTCCTCAGGAAGTAGAGTCGATGGCAGGGATAGCTCAGTAGGTAAAGCGGTTGCCCCATGATCGGAAGGTCGGGGGTTTGAATCCCCTGAACAGCTACCCTGATGTATCCCTGAGCAAGGTACCGTCCCCACACACTGCTCCCCGGGCGCACTGGTGGCTGCCCACTGCTTCACTGAGTGAATGGGTTAAATGCAGAGAAGAATTTCCCCACGGGGATCAATAAAGTATACATTATATATGGCAAGCTTTCCTGATAGCAGTGTCTGTGTGAAGGGTCCAGGAGAGGTGATGTTGACTCCAAGGAATTTGAAATTGCTCACCCTTTCGACCTTGGTACTGTTTATGTGGATGGGCTGGTGTTCCCTGACTGGTCGCTTCTGGTAGTCCACTATCATTTCTCTAGTTTTACTGATCTTGAGAGACAGGTTATTTTCCAGGCACCACTCGTGCAGCGCCATCACCTCTTCTCTATACACCATCTCATCATTGTCTGTGATGAGGCCTATGATGGTTGTGTCATCCGCAAACTTGATGATGATGTTGCACTCATGTTTAGCAACACAGTCGTGTGTGAACAGGGAATATAGGAGGGGGCTAAGCACACAACCCTGTGGCATTCCTCTGTTTAGGATGAGTGATGAGGAGGTGTGCTTACCAAGTCTCACCACCTGGGGCCTGTCTGTGAGGCAAGCGAAAGTCTACTATATTTCTATCTCCCAAGGACATGTAGTCTAATGCCTTTATTTTTCAGGGCCGTGTCCACTTAATACTAGACTATATGATTATATGGCATTTTGGATAATATAAGATTAATATAAGGCACAGCATTGAAGCACTTCAGGTAACTTCATTCTAACAAGAAGCAGCAATATAACATAGCTAACCTTTACAGTGCAGTGAATCCTGCTTGTGCCGTGATATTCAGGACGGCAAACTGTTGGGTTTATCTAGGCACAAACTTGGAACACGAGACCAACAAATTGCATGACAAAACAAGACAAGACACAGCTCTTTGTCTTTGTGGCTCGCGAGGGAAGTCAGTCAAAGTTGAGGAAAAGATTCCTTCACCTGAACTCAACCAACTTCGACTGATTCCTTCGCTACAGCCCGTTTTATTGCCAGCAAGCAATCATTCATGAATATGTAAATTAGATATTAGTATTGTGACGTGGAATATCAATGGTTGTAGTACAGCAGTTAAAAGGAAAAAAATCCTAAGCTATCTTAAGTCCCGTAGTACAGATATAGCATTTTTACAAGAAACGCATTTTGAAAATGAAACAGAAGCCCTGAAAATGAAACGAGATTGGGTTGGGAAGGTGTTTCATAACTCTGTATCTAGAAAAAGCCGTGGAGTTGTAATACTTATTAATAAGAAAATCAACTTTGTACCATTGCGAGAGTTTAAAGATACTGAAAGACGAGTAATATGTCTCCAAGTACTTATAAATGGTGCAAAAGTAATACTATTTAACATATATGCCCCAAATAGGGAAGACCCCAACTTTGTTGCCAAAATAATTAAGATATTAGGTGATTTTGAGGGCCAGATTGTGCTGGGAGGAGATTTTAATCAGGTTCGGATCAGTATTTGGATAGGAGTGGTGCAAATCTAGGCCCTAGTACAAAAAAAATCAGCAGCAGCTATCTTTAAAGAGGAAGCTGGATTGGTTGATATCTGGAGACTAGGACATCCTTTAGAAAGGGAATATACGTTTTACTCACATTCTCATAAAAGTTATTCCCGAATTGATTATTTTTAATATCTAGTCTGAGCGCTGATCTGGTTGTAAACTGTGATATAGGTATAATCATAATATCAGATCATGCCCCAGTAGAACTAAATATAGACTTACAGGTTGAGAAATATAATCGGGGCAGGTGGAAACTAAACCCAAGTCTTTTACGGGATGAACAATTCGTGGCAGCATTAAAAGATGATATTAACTTTTTTGGGGATGTAAATATTGGGACCACAGAGAGATTGGCTACTGTATGGGACGACCTAAAGGCCTTTATTAGGGGAAATGTCTGGTATATATTTCAAAGAAGGCAAAAGAAAGTAAACAAAAAATAGAGACTTTGGTAAAACAGATAAGTCATTTGGAAAAACAATTGGCAGAAAATTATGTAGAGAATAACTTCAGGAAAATATGCCAATTGAAGTTTAATCTTCATGAAATTTATAATAAGAAAGCAGAGTATGCATTGTTCAGACTTAAAACAAATTTCTATGAGAATGGGGAAAATACAGGACAATTACTGGCCAGACAACTTAAATGGCTAGAAAATCAAAGTGTGATCACGGCAATTAAAAAAGATGATAAATTGATTCAATTCAATTCAATTCAATCCAATTTTATTTATATAGCGCCAAATCACAACAAAAGTCGCCTCAAGGAGCTTTATATTGTACAGTAGATTGCACAATAATAAATACAGAGAAAAACCCAACAATCATATGACCCCCTATGAGCAAGCACTTTGGCGACAGTGGGAAGGAAAAACTCCCCTTTAACAGGAAGAAACCTCCGGCAGAACCAGGCTCAGGGAGGGGCGGCCATCTGCTGCGACCAGTTGGGGTGAAAGAAGGAAAACAGGATGAAAGACATGCTGTGGAAGAGAGACAGAGATTAATAACAGATATGATTCGATGCAGAGAGGTCTATTAGCACATAGTGAGTGAGAAAGGTGACTGGAAAGGAAAAACTCAATGCATCATGGGAATCCCCGGCAGCCTACGTCTATTGCAGCATAACTAAGGGAGGATTCAGGGTCACCTGGTCCAGCCCCTAACTATGCTTTTTAGCAAAAGGAAAGTTTGAAGCCTAATCTTGAAAGTAGAGATAGTGTCTGTCTCCTGAATCCAAACTGGAAGCTGGTTCCACAGAAGAGGGGCCTGAAAACTGAAGGCTCTGCCTCCCATTCTACTTTTAAATACTCTAGGAACAACAAGTAAGCCTGCAGTGCGAGAGCGAAGTGCTCTAATAGGGTGATATGGTACTACAAGGTCATTAAGATAAGCTGGGGCCTGATTATTTAAGACCTTGTATGTGAGGAGCAGGATTTTGAATTCAATTCTGGATTTAACAGGAAGCCAATGAAGGGAAGCCAAAACAGGAGAAATCTGCTCTCTCTTTCTAGTCCCTGTCAGTACCCTTGCTGCAGCATTTTGGATCAGCTGAAGGCTTTTCAGCGAGTTTTTAGGACATCCTGATAATAGTGAATTACAGTAGTCCAGCCTGGAAGTAATAAATGCATGAACTAGTTTTTCAGCGTCACTCTGAGACAGGATATTTCTAATTTTAGAGATGTTGCGCAAATGGAAGAAAGCAGTCTTACATATTTGTTTAATATGTGCGTTGAAGGACATGTCCTGGTCAAAAATGACTCCAAGGTTCCTCACAGCGTTACTGGAGGCCAAGGTAATGCCATCCAGAGTAAGAATCTGGTTAGATACCATATTTCTAAGATTTTCAGGGCCGAGTACAATAACCTCAGTTTTATCTGAATTAAGAAGCAGAAAGTTAGCGGCCATCCAGGTCTTTATGTCTTTAAGACATTCCTGCAGTTTAACTAATTGGTGTGTGTTATCTGGCTTCATGGATAGATAGAGCTGTGTGTCATCTGCATAGCAGTGAAAATTTATGCTATGTCTTCTAATGATGCTGCCTAAGGGAAGCATGTATAATGTAAATAGAATTGGTCCTAGCACTGAACCCTGTGGAACACCATAATTGACCTTAGTGGGTGAAGAGGACTCTCCATTTACATGTACAAATTGGAGTCTATTAGATAGATATGATACAAACCACTGGAGTGCAATACCTGTAATACCTACAGCATGTTCTAATCGCTCTAATAGGATATTATGGTCAACAGTATCGAATGCAGCACTGAGGTCTAGCAGGACAAGCACAGAGATGAGTCCACTGTCAGAGGCCATAAGAAGATCATTTGTAACCTTCACTAAAGCTGTTTCTGTGCTGTGATGAGCTCTGAAACCTGACTGAAACTCTTCAAATAAGCCATTCCTCTGCAGATGATCTGTTAGCTGTTTGACAGCTACTCTTTCAAGGATTTTTGATATGAAAGGAAGGTTGGAGATTGGCCTATAATTAGCTAAGACAGCTGGGTCTAGAGATGCTTTTAAGTAAAGGTTTAACTACAGCCACCTTGAAGGCCTGTGGTACATAGCCGATTATTAGAGATAGGTTGATCATATTTAAGATTGAAGAATTAATTAATGGCAGGACTTCTTTGAGCAGTTTTGTAGGAATGGGGTCTAAAAGACACGTTGATGGTTTGGAGGAATTAATTATTGAAGTTAACTCGGAAAGATCAATTGGAGAAAAAGAGTCTAACTTAACATCGATGGTACTAAGAGTAGCTGTAGATAATATTACATCTGTGGGATGATTATTGGTAATTTTTCTCTAATGATAAAAATTTTATTTGTGAAGAAGTTCATGAAGTCATTACTAGTTAACGTTAAAGGGATTGTTGGCTCAGTAGAGCTCTGACTTTTTGTCAGCCTGGCTACAGTGCTGAAGAGAAACCTGGGGTTGTTCTTATTTTCTTCAATCAGTGACGAATAGTAAGATGTTCTGGCTTTGCGGAGGGCTTTCTTATAAAGCAGCAAACTATTTCTCCAGGCTAAATGATGATCCTCTAAATTTGTGACACGCCATTTCCTCTCCAGCTTACGAGTTATCTGCTTTAGGCTACGTGTTTGAGAATTATACCACGGAGTCAGGTACTTCTGATTTGAGGCCTTAGTTTTCACCAGAGCTACAGTATCCAGAGTCGTACGTAGTGAGGAGGTAAAATTTTTAACAAGATAATCGACCTCTGTTGGCGTAGCGTTCAGATAGCTGCTCTGCTCTATGTTGGTACAGGGCATTGAAGATGATAACAGTGGGTGGATTATATTCTTAAACTTAGTTACAGCACTTTCAGAAAGACATCTACTGTGATAAAGTCTACTCTCCACTGCTGTGTAATCAATTATTGTAAATGTAAATGTTATCAGGAAATGATCAGACAGCAGAGGGTTTTCAGGAAACACTGTTAAATGTTCAGTTTCTATGCCATATGTTAAAACAAGATCTAGAGTGTGATTAAAGTGGTGGGTGGGTTCTTTTACATTTTGAGAGAAGCCAATTGAGTCTAATAACAGATTAAATGCAATGTTGAGGCTGTCATTTTAGCATCTACATGGATGTTAAAATCACCCACAATAATTATTTTATCTGAGCTGAGCACTAAATCAGATAAAAGTCTGAGAAATCAGAGAGAAACTCTGTGTAAGGCCCAGGTGGACGATATATGATAACAAGTAAGACTGGTTTCTGAGTTTTACAGCTGGGGTGGACGAGGCTAAGCATCAGGCTTTCAAATGAATTAAAAGTCTGTCTTGGTCTTTCGTTAATTAATAGGCTGGTGTGAAAAATTGCTGCCACACCGCCCCCTCGGCCTGTGCTTCGAGGTTTCTGACATCATCTTGGGATATTAATGCCGTTTTCAAATCGTTTTATGAGGATCTCTATACTTCTGAGACCACGGCTAGTATAGAAGAATTGGAATCCTTTTTTGATAGATTAACAATGCTAAAAGTTCTTCCAGAAGAAAAGGGCCGATTGGAGGCACCTATAAGAGAGGCAGAAGTTAAAAAAGCCATCAATGCAATGAAAACTGGGAAGTCACCGGGTGTAGATGGCTTAACAGCTGAATATTATCAAAATTTTACAGATATACTTGCCTCATTTTTAACTAAAGTATTTCAGGAAGCTTTCCAATTTGGCACGCTTCCTGAAAGTTTCAATCAAGCTATTATAACTCTCTTGTCAAAAGATGATAAAGTGACTGACTCTAACTGACCCAACCAATTTTAGACCTATTAGTTTAATAAATGTGGATTGTAAAATACTGTCAAGGATCTTGGCAGCAAGACTGGAGACGGTGTTGCCACAGATTGTTCACAAAGACCAAGTGGGGTTTATTAAGCATCGATCATCAGCTGATAACATGAGGAGATTATTACATCTTATGTGGGCCAATAAAATAACCCAAAACCGGTAGTAATAATTTAAACTTGGCGCACAGAAAGCTTTCGACAGGGTTGAATGGAGTTTTTATTCACCGCACTGTCAAAATTTGGAATTGGTGATAATTTTTGTAGATCGGTTAAGACACTCTATTCAGGGCCGAAACCCTCTGTTCTCACCAATGGACTGATGTCCCCTTTTTTAAATATTTCCAGGTCTACCCGTCAGGGTTGTAGTCTTAGCCCACTCTTGTTCACTATCTTTTTGGAACCCCTGGCTATTGAAATTAGGTAAGATTCAAGTATTGTGGGTGTGAACGGAGGGGGGAGAGAACATAAATTATTTCTATATGCAGACAATATTTTGGTGGTGTGTCAGGACCCTACTAATTCTATAACAAAATTGCTAAATGTTATTGGTGAATTCTCTAAGATATCAGTCTACAAAATTAACTGGCATAAGTCGGAGGCAATGCCAATATCTCAAACATGTATTGCTAATTCATTATCAGCTTTCAGTTTCAATGTGTTAGAAAAAGGGATAAAATACTTAGGAATAACACTTAATCCGAATGTCGATGAGATTATGAATGATAATGTAGGAAAACTACTTACTAGGATTAAAACTAATTTGGAGAAATGGGGTAAGCTGCACTTGACATTATGGGGCAAAGTAAATACGATAAAGATGGCAGTAGCTCCTCTGATCAATTATTTCATTGGAATGATACCAATGTGTATTTCACCTCAAATTTTCTCAAAATATGATAATATGATAAAACACTTTCTTCAGGATGGTGGTAGACCGTGGATTAATCTTGGTAGACTGTACCAACCGAGAAAAGAAGGAGGTTTATCCCTACCCAACATAAAACAGTACAGCATCTCATTTGAGATGTTCAAGCTGTGTAAACACTGGGCAGCAATAAATTCGGACCTAGACTGGGTTCTAATGGAACGTGGACTGGTCTTTCCATTCACTCCCATTGAGGTGTTGGCTCAAAAACCGGATAATAAAGGGAATAGAGTAGATAACCCTATTTTAAAGTTTTCAAAAATGGTGTGGCAAGAGGTTCACAAGAGCTGTAATCTCCCCATACTTTTCAAAAAAATATGCACCCTGTGGCACAACCCAAAAATAAAAATAGGTAAACAAACAATTTATTGGCCACAGTGGCACAAAAAAGGCATAAGATTAATAAGTGATTTATATAAAGATAACATGTTTATGTCCTTCAGTGATTTGACAGTAAAGTTTAATTTGGAAGGACCCGGCCATTTTTGGCAATATTTACAAATGAGAGACTGTCTGAAAGATAAAATAAAATTGTCTCAGGAGAGAAATGTCATAGAGAATTTCTTTGTACTTCCACTCTTAACTGCAAAGGCATCAAAATGGTATCATTTATGTCATTGGGTTAAAAACAACATATGTAAAAGTCTTAAAAGGGCTTGGGAAAAAGATCTGGATTGTTCCTTCGATGAGGGAACATGGGATTCAATTATTTCTGAAAATGGGTTCTACATTAGAGAAGCTAGAGGCAAATGTATTCAATATAAAATTCTCAATAGGTACTATTATACACCAACGAGACTTCATAAAATGGGAATCCGTAAAGATAGCCTGTGCTGGAAGTGCAAAGAAGGAAAAGGTACGTTAGTACATGCTTTATGGAAATGTCCACTGGTCTCCCCAATATGGGAAAATGTTTTAAAATATATGGAGGGTTGGGTGAAACTTAAATTACCTAGATCACCAAGACCTATTGGGGGACAGAGGCGAGGTGCCAAAATTAGACAAAGCAGGCTTTAGAGTGTTAAACACTGGGATTGTGACGTGTGTTGGTCTCATTTTAGCACTTTGGAAAGACCCTCGGACTCCAACCCTAAAAGGTGGAAGGAGAAAATGACTGAAAACGCCGCATGTGAGAAAATGCTGGGAAGATTGAGCAGTAAGACAGAGACTCTAACAGAACAATGGGACAGTTTTGTTGTTTATATGGGCCAACAACATGAAGACAATGTGAGATACAGTATGAATTAAGAATTAACTGTGTGTGCAACAGTTTATCTATTTATTTATTTATTCATTTATTTATTTATTTTATTTTATTTATATATTTATTTTTCTTCACTGAGTGTGTTTTTTTGTTTTGGGATGTTATGTTATGGTTTTCTTAATTGTTCAAAATAATAAAAACTTTAATTATAAAAAAAATAATGCTTCAGATGATTAACATACAGGATAATTCTGCTTCTATAAATGTTATGAAGTTTGATTTCTCTGAGGTTTCATAAATACTTATCTCTGACTGTAATTTCTGCTAACTGAGGCACTTACTAGTCGTTATTGTTAGTTAGTGCTTTTGTCTGATCTCAACGAAGGTGACGATTATTCAGACTTTCAGGAGGTTTTAGATGAAACTGAAAGGCCGACAGAACCAAACACGTCTCAGCTGTGATCACACCAGAAACAGACAAACACAAAGTGATCAAACACACACCAAAGCCTACACTGCCATCTAGTGACAGAAACTAGTACTGCTAGACAACCAGGCTGCTTTAAAGCAGCTGATATTTAGGCTGGAAAATAAAAAATAAGTTGATAATAAACATTTGACAAAATCTTTTGGCAGCTAACATCTGGAAGTGAGCTGTTCTTTGGTGGTAATTAACAGTTTATTCTTGTTGGTAATTATGTAATAAAAGGTAGCAGTAAAAGTCACACACACACACACACACACACACACACACACACACACACACACACACACACACACACACACAGTAACTGACAACAACAACTACAGACACGTCTGTGACTGCGATGAACACCTGAGTGTAAGACGAGGACTGAATATGATACAGTAACAGTCACATATGAATGTGTGTAACAGAGCATGATTATGTATTATACATATATCAGAAATATGTGACATTTAACAGTCAAATCTATCTGAACATGAAACCAGTGTTAAAACCATTTCAGTCTCAGTCAGTGTTACTGAAACATTCATCTCCAACAGCATCACTGACACAGACAGTTGGAGCAGTTACAGTCAAATCATTGATCAGTGTTTTTATAACATGAGCTGCTGTTGCTGCACTAGTGCTGCTGCTCTCTTTCTCTTATTGTAGGTCTTTAGCTAACAACATCAAGTGTCTTCATATGACTGTTGTCTAATGTTCAAATGTAGATAACACCACCTGCACCACCCTGTTCCACAGCACAGCCCTCTCATGTAGGCTTGGCTGCAGCACATATTAGCAGCTGCAGTGACATCAGCTTTCTGTGCAGAACTAGACAGGAGATCCGCTCCATAGTGTCATCACATCTACAGACTGTTACATATTCTCACCTGGTAATAAGAAGCTGCTCACAGCTCCAAGATTAACAGACTGAAGGAAATACAAATGAAAGTTACAGTAAACTGAAATCTTGGAAACACAACATGAAACAGCTGGAAATATGTTCATGTTGCATAAAACATGAGTTGCATTACAGATATTTATATGATCCATATTTAAGGTGGATGGGCTCATCCAGCCACTCTCACACCATCATATCACCATCCTGGGTTAGTGTCTTGGTCTCAGGTCACAACATCAGCACAGTCTTGGCTTGGCTGAGGTAGCTGAGTGGTTCTTGTTGTCCCTGACAGCTGCAGGGACAGTGCCATCAGCCATGCAGCAGCACAATGACTGCTCACAGTCAGTGTGGCTCAGTCTACTGGAAACATTGTCCTAAAGTGGTGGCAAAGTGGCTGCAAGCTGGCTGTACATGCACTGTGTCCAGTACTCCCAGTACGTGCACCTGCAGATGATATCCACAAAGCTCTGAGTGTCACAGAGTGGGCCTGTGCTCAGGTCACTCTGCCCCATTGAATTCTACTTACAGAGTTTTACAAGTGTGAGTAAAGTTAAATATACAGGTTGGTGGCTGATAAGTTCTTGTAGTGACCCCTGACCCCGTGGTTCTTATTGGTTAATAGTAGCTTAGAGCATCTGCACCAATCATAAAGCACCAAGTTTGGAGCTCGTGGGTCTCTGCAAGTAAGTCCCTGTAATGTTGGCCAAGCCTGATATACTAGAAACATCTGTCATTACCAGCAGATGAAGCTGCCCTTAAAGCAGGATCTCACTTTAAACCTGACAAAAGAATTTGCTATTAGCACACTATGGTTATATGTCTCTGTCTGATATGATGTGATGATATGAAGTGCTATTAGTAAATCATCTTCATTCTGAATCAGAAGTTTAATGAATATGTTGAATGAGAATAATTGACCTGATTTAAATGTGTAGATGTTGTGTGTGTAGACTCAGCTTTGAGAGATTAGTGTGTGTGTGGCTGCAGGAATGTTGGAAGATAAGAAATGTGCCAGAACTCCATCCTGATAAAAGACAGGATATTAAGAGTTAACAATAGAGTCATAATTCATATGTGATTGTGCTGATAGTTAATCCTGCTTAACTGACTGAAACTGTTTAGAATACAATCAGGTAGAAGTTTAACCAAAGCAACGAATAAGAAACTATGATAATAACTCTGTAGGCCCCACACTGAGAGTCTGTGTGGAAAGGATGGAGGAGCCACTAATCTAACATTAACATGGAAATCAAATCAATTATACTGAATATATTTGTTTCTGGGAAGAAAGTTTTCCTGTGTATTTGAATCAAATAGACATTATGTGGATGTTCATGTGAAAATGCGCTGATGGTGAATCTAATTGAAGATGAACTGCATGGGTTGATGCTTCATAAAGTGAAGTATATTCATATGCAGCCAAATGTTCATAATGGAATTTTCTATGTTAAGAAGAAAAGAAGAAAATGAAATGAAGCGATTTTGAGGCTAAAAGTCAGACACAGAGAGGATGAACGTTTATGGTTAGTTGCTCGAGTTCTTGCAATGAGCAGAGACGTCATCTGAAGACTCGTCCCGTGAGTCCACAGTTTGACACAAATTCATAGAAATTCTATCAGGATAAGATAGAAGATCTTTATTGTCACTGTTACCAGAACAATGAGTAGTTTGGCATCTCTCCATTGGCAGCTTGTATCTGTTTACATTCA